>NC_066529.1:1475000-1510000 GCF_024679095.1 Eriocheir sinensis | reverse complement strand
TACTTGTCCTCAAGGATTTGTTTGATGGAAAGTAAGGCCTTGGGTCTCCTCGTGGATGCGTTTGTACGTGTGTGTGTGTGTGTGTGTGTGTGTGTGTGTGTGTGTGTGTGTGTGTGTGTGTGTGTGTGTGTGTGTGTGTACTTGTTATATATATAAATATAAAATTACATTCCCAGCCACACCGGTGTTGCCTTGGTCACCCAGGGACACCATTCCCACGGATCATGCCGCACATCCAGGTCCCGCCCTGCACTGATATTACAAACATCAACTTCCTTCCCACCCTTCAACTTTCGTCACTGGGTGTAAAAAACAATACGTTGATCCTTGCGCGCGTGCACACACATATGCACCCACCCACCCACGCACTCAAACACACACACACACACACACACACACACACACACACACACACACACACACACACACACACTCTTCAGGCCAAGGTAAACACATGTGGCTCCACTCAGGTCTGTCTGGCTTGTGCCGGAGCTGCGGGCCGTGCGGGACTCATTATCGTGGGTCCGGGAGGTCACGGCCGACGCGGGAGGCATCTTTACCTGACGAGGGCCGCAGGGTGGGCTGAGGAGACAAGGAGAGAATAGTAATATTTTTTTGTCCCTTCGAGAACAAAATTTGAATTGCATGTTTCCGTATTTTACACGCGGAATTAAAGAACCAGAAGGGGCATGTCACCATCACCAGGAGGCTGCAACTCTATCAACCATCAATTTGTTAGCGTTCTTGCACTAGTTTATATTACCGTTCAGACATTATTTGTTTAGGCACTTTACTAGGCAGGTGTTCACACTCAAATTCACAACGAGTTAATGTTAGGGATTCCTTTTAAGTGAGTTAGTTTGTGCACTGCTTACCGTGGCGACGGAGTTCAGAGAGTGGCGTAGTCGAGCGGTACCTTAGCAAATATCTCTCCTTTTTCTATGGTTATGTATGAATAGCCATTTTTTTTAGCTGTGTATTTACACATTAGAGTATAGACAGTCTTCTGTGAGATAGGAGGAACCGAGCCACCCAGCGCTCACCACTTCATCGTCAAGGACGTATATGGACATGACTTGAGGTACTAGTCTCTACCTATCAGCGCCTTACAGTGTCGGGTACTTTGTAAAGGTCTACGTTTTCACGCGTCTTAATGTAGGAATTTGGTGTTGTATGTTCCAGTTATACAAAGGTGCCGGGAAAATTATAAAATAAAACTTTACTATAATGTTTATACGTTCCCCAGAGTAATAGTAGTAACAGTAGTAGTTTATATGAGTAAGAGATAATTAATAAAGCGTTTCTCTTGTTTTTAGCACAAAGTGGAGATGAGAAAGAGAAGGCAAGGTACGACGGTGTTATTGCCAAAGGTGCGGCCCTGGAGCAGAAACATCTAAGAAAAAATGAAAATTAAATAAAACAGCACCCGAAAGCCATTACAGCGCTAAGCTGAGAGGGGGGGGGGGAGGGGGAGTAATCAGGCCGGGCGTCTGGAGGACAGAGAGCTGAGTGCTAATTAAGTTGGAAATTTTAAGGATTTTAACTTAATCACATTTACTCCATTCTCCAATTCTCGTCTGGACCCAGGGCTTAATACCTGTGTGAATTATGCAGTGTTATTCACTCTGGGCTTATTCTGGCAGTTCTCTGGAGCCTGCCTACAAACGTATTATTATTATTATTTTTATTGTTATTATTATTATTATTATTATTATTATTATTATTATTATTATTATTATTATTATTATAATAATAATTATTATTATTATTATTATTATTATTATTATTATTATTATTATTATTATTATTATTATTATTATTATTATTATTATTATTATTATTATTGTTATTATTATTATTATTATTATTATTATTATTATTATTATTATTATTATTATTATTATTGATGCTGTTATTATTATTATGTTATACTGTCGAGTTGCGTGCGGGCTTTTATGTGTGCGTTTCTGTGTGTGTGTGTGTGTGTGTGTGTGTGTGTGTGTGTGTGTGTGTGTGTGCGCGCGTGTGTTTGCTCATTACTGCCTTCACCCAGGGGAGGGGACTTTCACCACTGGGGAAGGATACAGCGTTCGCTAATGATTCATTCACGTGCCTCGCCCAACAATGCCGCTGCTAACGAACGCTGTATGTCCACACACACGTTGTTGCGGCGGCGATGTGGCGGCGGCGGGATGGCGGCGGCGGGGTGGGGTGGGGGGTGGGGAGGGAGTCTCAACGAACTCAACAAATACGGGGCTCCTTTTCTTGCGGTGGTTGTGTGTGTGTTCTCTCTCTCATGCTTTGAATCTTCTTTAAATCGACGAGTGGATTTGTTCTAAGAAATGCGTATACGTGGATGCCTTGTCAAAATTCCTCCTTTATAAGTGTGCTAGTAAAGATTAAACATCATTTTAATTACACTTCCGCAATCAAAGTATCCAAGGGCAAATCAAAGAAGCAAAGCATAGGCCTGCTAATCGTTATGTTCAGTAGTACATCACTTTAGGAAGGAGCCAGAAGGGTAATGATTAAAAGTTGCAGAAGCGTATTCATATTTATCCAGTAAATGCGATCTAGTCATAGAAAAAAGGAAATACAGACCCAAACCAATGTGAGGTATGTCCGTTCATCTTATGACATTGCTGTAATTTTAACCCCCCCCCCCCACACACACACACACACACGCTTACTGCTGTTATTTTGTGTAGCTTCCCTATTTCCATATTAATAATATTACTTTCATCATATTAGTTATCATGTCATCTCCGCAAGGATCCTTATCACTATCAGTATTACCAACGTGAATAATTCAACATAAAATCACGTTTACGTGACCAAACCTTGTCAAGGTCTCATAAATATGAAAAAAAAAAAATCGTCATCGCTAATGATGCATACTGAAAAGTAACCACGCGTGTCTTCTGCCACTGAGATTAACCTGAAGAGCACCGATCGCACCGGAAAGACGAGGAAAAGAACGCGGAGAGCTAGGAGGAGGAGGAATATGTTAAGGACCTGGAGGGGATGGGGTAGGAGGCGAGGCGAGGAGGAAGGAACGGTGTATTATGAAGATTCCAAATATTGTTATTAAAGTGTCGTGCTTCGTAGCGGTGGTCGCGGGGGCAATAAGGACGGAATTATGGCAGCAATCTTGTCTTGCAGATAATCTGTATGTAATTAATTGGTGTATATCACTTCATGATTCTCTCTCTCTCTCTCTCTCTCTCTCTCTCTCTCTCTCTCTCTCTCTCTCTCTCTCTCTCTCTCTCTCTCTCTCTCTCTCTCTCTCTCTCTCTCTCTCTCTCTCTCGTACCCTCCCATCCCATCAGGCCGCCTCGCCGTTTATCGCCTCGTGTAATTGGCCATCATATTATAGTAGTGATGGCCATCTGGCGGGCCGATCAGTTTCCTTGCCGCTGTTCTCGCCTTGTCTCCTTGTCTCTAGGCGTGTCCTGGACTTGATTCTCCTTCCCGCCTGTTTGTTTGTCTGTGTTTCAGCCCTAAAATGTCGGTCATGGTGTTTGCGTACTGTGTTATTTTGGCTTATTGGTAACTAAAGAATTATATGGCGACTTTTTGTTAGAGTGAGCTCGAATATGTGTTCTCAGTGTTATATGTAATGCATTGAGAGGAGCAGAGTTGAGCATCCTTATGTTGTAAAGAGATTGATGACCGACGTCCAAAAAAGATTGTGATCCTACGGTGCGCCGGCAAAGTAACTCCAGCGTTCGGTATTTCTCATCAAAGCTTCATTACTTAACTTGCTGCGTCTCTTCTGAAGTTGATCATACTACTATTTTTAACAGGAAAGCATTTGACTGAAAAAGCACAAAAGGGACAGCAAAGGCGCCGCGCTCTCAGGTTTATAAAATTACATTGACTCGTGAACAATATCTTGACACTCGCAGCTGAGCCAGACTCCGGTGCGACTGTCACGCCGGAAGGAAACAAAAATGTATTCTACCTGTGTACTCACCTGTGTAATATGTGTAACCAGTCAGTTTGTTTTAAAAAATTAGTTAACATGACGCAGATCGGCGAGCGTTAATTAATTACAATTAATTACACACGCAATAAAGGAGTATTGTTCGAAGCTTACTGTAACAGGAGAATTGTGTAAGGATGAATATTGTTATAATGCAAACATGGTTAAGGACAGAAAAACATATTATCTTGATTTAAAAACCCATCTTGTTACTATCTTCGAATACGGTCAGAATATACTCGTAGCTTCGCCCCTCAGTTTGCAACCTTCCCGGACCGTATATCAAAGTCTTCAAAATAATATAATCAGTTAACAATTGATACTAAAATACTTTGAATACGCTTGACAAGGCAAGCACACGAGTCAATATTTTATCGTACACTTTTTCTTCAAGTTTTAAATCAGATGCAAGTCCATGGATACTGCGAGGTTACAAACAAAACCCCACTAAAAATCATGACAAGAATATACCCATCAACGTTTTTTTCTTCAGTAAATATATGACGCTTTACAAATACAAAACGTTAGCCGCATCAAGAAATACAAAACATCTTCGTTTCAACTTAAATGATATATCTGTCAAGGTCACACGTAACTATTCGTATTTCTTTCTAATGTAAAAGTGTGTAGTCTGAAAAACTTCCTACGCCTCCTCTGAAAACCGGAAATTCATATATATTTCGGAACAGTTATAATATTCCTAGTTTCTGTTTTCCTTTTACCATTCATCGGGAGAGAGAGAGAGAGAGAGAGAGAGAGAGAGAGAGAAGAATTGTCCTTTTTTTAATGCATCAGCAGAGGTTCCTACAACACTTGCCACTACAACAGGTAGAACTCTCTCATACTGATTGACAGGCTGTCTTTTGCATACTCGTCATGTGCTATTTTCTCTCTCTCTCTCTCTCTCTCTCTCTCTCTCTCTCTCTCTCTCTCTCTCTCTCTCTCTCTCTCTCTCTCTCTCTCTCTCTCTCTCTCTCTCTCTCTCTCTCTCTCTCTCTCTCTCTCCATCTATCTATCTATCTATCTATCTTAACTGTTATGGTATAGTGTTGCGAATTTTTCTTATCCCTTTTTATTATTTTCTTGCAGCCTTCACCTTTTTTTATTAACTTTGTCACACACTAAAGCACGACAGACCATCACGTACCGACAGGCTTTAACTCTTATTCTCCTGGTATGTTCCTATGACCTGTGGTTCCTATATTAAGTGCTCTTCGGGATATAGATTATCAGGTATAACACTGTGGTAAGGATGAAGATGAAGCTAGTCGGAGAGATTTCAATGTATTTGTCACCCAGTAGTTCGATAAGCTACAGATGCCTTTCAGAGTAAATAGTTCATCGATCACTGGAATAGACTCCCTCTGTCAGTAGTTAGCTCACAGAGTATCAATAGCTTCAAGTCGTCATTAGATTAGTACTTCAGGGATCTAGGATTTTACTGACCCTTTTCGTATGTTTCAGGGACACTGCAACACGGCTCCTATCTGTAGACTGTGTTAATAATTTTCCCCACAGTTTAAGTCACCAGTAGCGTAAGTTAAGGGTAGCAATTTCCTCTTATTTCTCTCTTTTCTGTAAAATTTCCATTTCCCTTTCTTCCTTAAAGGCACATGGTGTTCTCTTCTAACTATTTCCTGCCGGCACGTTGCCGGAGGGAGAGGTGGGTGGGCAGGAACCTTCATCTATTCTATCCTGTCCTACCACACTTAGATTACTAGTAGTAGCGCTAGTAGACAGACACCCTCGCCATAGACCGCCAGGTCTTCTGGTGTCTGTTCTTCCTATGTAAGCCTTGGTATTCCTCCTCCTCCTCCTCCTTTTCCATGTCTTTCATCACCCACAGTTCTCTGTCTCACATTTTTTTCATATCTTAGCTCTTTCCTCCTTCCTCTTTCCTCTTGACGAGTCTCAAGTGTTTTTCTCATCTTCTCTCCAGCACTTTCATCTCCTCTCATTTCCTACATTTTCACTTTTCTTTTTTTACGTCTTTTTTTTTTCTTTTTTCCCTTGTTCTTTTCCTTTTCTTCATCCGCCTCCTCCTGCTTTGTGACCAGAGTGTGTGTGTGTGTGTGTGTGTGTGTGTGTGTGTGAAGGGTGAGGGGAAGGATAGCTCTGTAATTCCTTCATGATGCCTTACCTGTCACCCAGTTCGCAGACTCATCACCCTCCCACGACCGTTAGACACCTCCCCCTCACAACGTATTCCCGAAGATTGAGTGAGTCTGCAGCACCAGTCACTATTCTGGTCCTCGTCTCCATGTTGGGATGAATAAAAACGAAGGACATGCCCAATTTAAGAAGGCTTTTTCACTTGATATCTTTTTTTTTCTTTAATCATTATATAATTAAGAGTTGGTCGTTTCTCTCAGTATTCTTTCCGGTTGATGCGGAGAAAAAAAAATGGAAACGATTATGAAAAAAAAGTGTATACGTAAAATGTTAATATTGAAGTGCGCTTGGAGCTGGTAAAAAGAATTGCCGTGTGGAGGAGAATTTGAGGCTAAAGGAATACGAAAAAAAGTAACCAAAAACAAATATTTTTTTTTCTTTGTCTTTTCTGAGTTTTTCCTCCGCACTTATATTTTTAAATGGGTCTGTCTGTCTGTATTTCTTTTTGCCTGTGTTTGTATGTTTGCCTGTGTCTGCCTGTCTGTATGTCTGTCTTTATGTATGTTTGCATGTATGAATTTATCTTTCTCTCTATCTATCCTTCTTTCTATGTATCTATCTCACATTCAACATTTTCTCTTTCACTGAATGCGAAAAAAAATCAATTGAATAATCAGCCTTCCGCCTCCTGGTTTCATCCTGGGCTGCTTCCTCCTGTTCCTCCATTCCGCTCACTCCCCCCTCTTCCTCGCTCTCCAATCCCTGCCCAGAGATTATTCCCGTGCAATAACTCGGTTCGGCGCCGCATCAACGGAGCCGAATCGAGGCTAAATTAAAGACGTAGTGTCGATTTGCCTCCTTCGCCGCTTGTGTGTGGGCGACGAGCACCTGGGACGGGAGGGCTGCGTGGAGGAGAGGCTCGACGAGGATTAATAGCGTGTTGCAGTGCGTGTCGGAGGACGGCGAGGCGAAGGTGTAAGGGCAAGGAGGTGAAGGACGCTGCGGTGTCATGTGTATGCGGCAGAAGAGGATTTGGCAATGACTGTATCTTCGTTTCTTCTCTCATGCTTAACAATTAATAGCGTGTTGTAGTGCGTGGCTGAGGATGGCGAGGCGGAGTGTTTGGGTTTTGGGGGGAGGGGGGGGGGTGAAAGGCGCTGCGGTGTTATGTAGGTGTAGAAGAAGAGGATTTGGAGAGCGTAGAGAGCAATGGCTGTATCAAGTAAAGAGAAGGGGAGGTAGGTTCACAGCGGCCGCTCCGCGCATGGTGTGACGTCACGTGAAATAAAGTTGTGGTAGAGTAGATACCGCGCGCTTGACTGGCATATATGGTCGGCCGCCGGCCGCCGTATTGGTACGGCAAATATTAATGCGGGCGTCTAAAGAAACGTGTGTAATTTGAAGTTAAAGAGAATGACAGGTATCCTGGTCTATACTCAGTGATGGAGAACTAAGGTCTGCGACCAACATCTAATTTTATAAGCGTGTTTATTCCTTTTACGGCATGTGACGACTAAACACAAAGTCAACAGAATCTGCTCGAGAATAAGATTTGTCTTAGTATTTCTCATATCACATTTCCATCCATTTCTTTCTAAGTTTTTGATCTCTTGGCAGCCGATGAAACCGTATATTACTGTTTCCTTTCACAGAAACTGATTGACAACCGCGCACAATACAAAAAGTTGACATATTGAAAGAAAACAGACTTCAGCTAAGTTTCCCATTGAGTGCGTGAGGAGCGTCATGCGTAATCAGTCCGCCTGGGAATCGGACCCGAGATCTCTCTGTTGTGAGTCGACGATGCCAACCGATATTAGTAACGACTGGATTACGGAACACCGCGTCTATGTTAATGTGTATTAATAAAACTAATAATAATAATGATAATAATGATGATAGTAATATTAGATAACAATAGTAAAAATATCAACAATAATAATAGTAATGATAATGATAATAATAATAATTATAATAATAATAATAATAATAATAATAATAATAATAATAATGATAATAATGATAATAATAACAATAATAACAACAACAATAATAACCACGACAATTAACCATCACTAATAAACCTAATAAATAGACCTAATGAAAGTGTTTGTCTGGCTTCATAAGCATCATATTCTCTCTCTCTCTCTCTCTCTCTCTCTCTCTCTCTCTCTCTATACATACATACGAGCGCGCGCGCGCGCCCTCGCACACAAACACCCTCAGTGAGTGACGCATAGCTCAGAGACAGCTCACTCTCCACGTGCCCTGCTAGCGAAGGGGAGCGGCGGTGTCGAGTTGATGGACTACTTAGAGGCAGGAATGTGTTAGCAGAGGGAAAGGAGGGAAGGGAGCAGCCGGGGACTGCCGTGTGTTATTTCCGAGGACTTTTCCTTAAGCAGCGTAGGTGTTTTCATGTTTTTTTCAGTTTGTGCTAAAAATAGTCGTGTCCTACATTCTCAGCGCATAAGTAGAGACCTATTTTAGTCTTAGCTTTTCAAGGAGCATTGATTCCGCTTTTTCTCGTTTCTCTGACCTCTTATAAGAACATAAGAACGCAGGAGTCTGCAAGAGGCCGGTAGGCCTGTACGAGGCAGCTCCTTTGACCCTAAGCTCCCGTGTATCTAACCCCACCTAATATCGCTGTCCATGAATTTATCTAGTCTATTTTTGAATGTGACAATTGTATTGGCACTCACCACATGACTGCTAAGCCTATTCCACTCATCCACCACCCTGTTAGTAAACCAATTTTTGCCTATGTCCCTGTTGAATCTGAATTTATCCAGTTTAAACCCGTTACTTCGTGTCCTACCCGGTTCTCTTACCAACAAAACCTTATGAATGTCTCCCTTATTAAAGCCCTTCATCCATTTATAAACCTCGATCATGACTCCACGCACCCTTCGCCTTTCTAGAGAATGCAACTTTAACTGTTTGAGTCTTTCCTCGTATGGCAAGTTTCTCAACCCCTGAATCATCTTAGTCATCCTCCTCTGCACCGATTCTAACATTTTGATATCCATTCTATAGTAGGGTGACCAGAACTGAACCGCATAGTCAAGATGAGGTCTAACTAATGCTAAATATAGTTTGAGGAGGACTTCGGCACTTCTGTTGCTTACGCTCATTGAAATAAATCCCAGTACCCTATTAGCTCGATTTCTAGCTTGAATGCATTGTGCCCTTGGACGGAGATCAGAGCTCACTAAGACCCCTAAATCCCTCTCGCACCCAGACCTACTTATGAGAGTGTCATTTAAGCAATAGTTATGTGAGGGGTTGTTCCTACCTACACTCAGAATACTGCACTTCCCTACATTGAACTCCATCTGCCATTTATCCGCCCAGTCATATAATCTGTTGAGTTCACCTTGGAGAATACTAGCGTCCTGATCCGACTCAATTACTCTACCGATCTTGGTATCATCTGCAAATTTACTAACATCACTACTAATTCCTGTGTCTAAGTCATTGATATAAATAATAAACAAAAGTGGACCTAATACCGAACCTTGTGGGACCCCACTCGTAACACATCCCCAGTCAGATCTTTTACCATTGATTTGTACTCTTTGCTTCCTATTGCTAAGCCACGCCTTGACCCAGTTCAAAACTTTACCCTCTACTCCGTGAGCCTGTAATTTATGCAGTAGCGTGTGACGAGAGCGGCGGGTGTAGGCGTGAGTCTTATTGGTTATTGTTTCAGCGAGGTTAATTAATTAGTCTGTGTAGGAGTGGCAGGGTTTTAAAGGGATTAAATCGGAATCATCTTCGCCACTGACTTGGTGCCCTCGGGTTGTTATTGTTGTGTAGCCAGCCAGGAGTCCTAAGCTGAAATTAATGTATTCGTGCCAGAAGCCGTATCATCTTGACTCCCCGGGTTTACAATTACTCTAATCTGTCCCTCGCGGCTGTTCCTCGGGCGGTTATCGTGATCTGCTCATTTATCAGTCCTATGACGTTCACAAAGGGCGCGTATCATCTCTCGTGTTAATGGTTAAACGTTCACTTAGATTTTATTACCTTGTCCTTTAAAATAGTTGATTAGTTATGTTCCCTCTGTCATGAAGTGCTTCCTGTTAATCAACACTGTGTGGAAATATTGTACTACATGATTAATTATACTATTAAATAGAAACCCAACACTTTGAAAGCACAAGGCATATCAGTAGTCTCGGTAGCGCCGGTGTCACAATAGTAAACACTCAGAATATATTGTTGATTAATTTTTAAGTAAGCGGGTGTTTAGGAGGGGGCGCAGACATACTTTGAGGGCTTTACATTCCAGACCAAGAACCTCAAATCAGCGTATTGCAGAGCCCAAGAAAATGCTCCTTCCAGTAATTTTCTCTAAGGTAGTTGATGTGTGTGTGTGTGTGTGTGTGTGTGTGTGTGTGTGTGTGTGTGTGCCTCATTCAGGGAGAGCATCGCCTTTCGACCTTTCTCAAGGCTCGGCGCATCACCTGTCAGACGATGATGTGCGGGCGCTCAGTTTGTTCATCGTCTCCCGTATTAAGAACACTTACCTCCTCCTCCTCCTCCACCAACCAACACACACACACACACACACACACACACACACACACACACACACACACACACACACACACACACACACACACACACACACACACACACACACACACACACACAGCGCCGTTATACATTTACCCTAAATTAAAACTTGTCCCCCATAACTTCTAACTTGAATTTATCCCTGGCGTCTCAAGTTCACGCGACCTCCTTTTGGCGGTGTTTAGTTCACACTTAAAAGCTATATATGTGCGGCCCCAGGAAGTAGAGAGAGAGAGAGAGAGAGAGAGAGAGAGAGAGAGAGAGAGAGAGAGAGAGAGAGAGAGGCCAAGGGAGGGGTCTGAGGCCGAGTGGAGTGAGGGTGTCAGAGTGTGTAGGTGAGAGAGAGAGAGAGAGAGAGAGAGAGAGAGAGAGAGAGAGAGAGAGAGAGAGAGAGAGAGAGAGAGAGAGAGAGAGAGAGAGAGAGAGAGAGAGAGAGAGAGAGAGAGAGAGAGAGAGAGTTCCGCAGTGGATGTCAGGTGTATAGCGATTGATTTTACAGGTAACTGGTAAACGATGGTAGCTGGAGTGTTAAAGGGAACAGAAAAGGGACAATTGGAAAACTGGAATAGTGTGATGGGGAATGAAGGGGGAGGAACAGGGATGCATATGTGTGCGTGGGGAGGGTTGGTATTGAGTGACAGATGAAAATGAGGAGGGAGAGATTTTTTTAGAGGGCATAGATACATGAGGAATTGTGAGGAAGAAATGAGTGTGTTATAGAATGAAGGTGGGGAAGGGGAGGGAGGGCAAGCAAGGGAGACAAGAGAGGAAAAAGGTGGAAGTATAACAGTTGGTCAATCATACACACACACACACACACACACACACACACACACACACACACACACACACACACATACGCACACGCACACGCACACACGCACACGGACAAACATAACAGGATTTTATATTTTGTACTTGTATCTAGATTGCCCGCGTTCCTTGTGTGTTGGGACTCGTCAAAACTTTCATGGTATTTCATTTTTATTGAACTGTTTGCTCTTTTTTTTGTGTGCATTTTTTTTCATTTATGTTTTTAGTTGCTTGTTGTTCTTTCTTTCTTTATTTATTTGTCATTCTTTTGTATTCTTTATTGAGTAACTAATGTATTTACATATTTCACGTTTTTCATCAACTCTCCTTTTTCCCTTATCAATTCTTTAACTTTGTCCCTCTCCTCTCCTCTCTCTCTCTCTCTCTCACACACACACACACACACACACACACACACACACACACACACACACACACACACACCATCAATTATTCGATCAGTCAGAATGTCCCAAATAGATTTTCTTACTCACAAACATTTTCCACCCCGACTGAATGAGAAAATAGTGAAGGATGAAAACTTGAATACACTGCATCACAAATTCTGGGCTAAATCTCCCCAGCGAGTTACACATTTCTCCCGCCGTCTTAAACTCAGAGCTCCTCCCGACAAGAAGGAAAGGAAGAGAAGGAAGAGGAGGAGGAAGAAGAAAAGGAGTGGAAAAAGGAGATGAAGAAGAAGAAGTGGCCGGAGCAGGCTGATTAAGAGTGGCATTTTCCTTGTGTTCGTCAGGAGCTCGTGAGCTGATTGCATCCTGTTATCGGGGAGTCCCTTTTGGTGTGAGTGATTCATGCCGGTGGTGGTGGTGGGGGGGGGGGGGGGGCTGATGGTGGCGGTGGTTGTTTGTAGTTGGATGAGTGAAGCAGAGTTAGCCTCTATTTCATTCATGCAAATTCAGCTGTAGGTTTCACAGCGAAGTTTGGTACATTCACGAGTGAATCAACCAGTGTGTGACCACGCGGTAGATTCACAACCGCCAGCCAGTACCCTCCGAGACTGAGATCGGGATGCAGAATTGACGGATATCTGTGTACTGTTGAAATCTCGCGCTCCCCACCCCCCCTCCACACACACACGGGGGGTGCAACACTATCCCTTACTGGCATTCGGTACCCAGAGTGGACAGGGGGAAGGTGGGGCATCCATCTCCACTCCGCCAGGATTTCGAACCCGGGACCGCTCGGTTGTGAAGCGAGCGCCCTAACCATTGCACTGCGGAAATCCATATGGGCGACAGATCATATTTTTCAGATAGAAATATATTATTTAAAGAGGGAAAAGTTAATGGGAGCTTTCTATTATCAGCCCACCACTCTCGTAGACTTCCAGCCTCATCGCGTTTCCTACTGTGCTGTAAAGTTGGTTGGGGGGGTGGGGGTGATGGTGATGATGTCTATGATTGCGGTCCTTACTGTAGTGACTTTGGTGCTGTAGTGGTGGTTTTATGATGATGGTGGTGGCGTGTATAATGAAAACCTTGACGCCGATGGTTGTAAACGTAGAGATACACCCTCACAATTGCAACCATCGGCCTCAAAGGTTGTGGCGGTGTGGCGCTGTTGTAGCTGCGGTAGTGGGGGACATAGAAGGGATGATGACAACGGTAACTCTTGCGTTTATTCGTGCTGGGAGGTTGATGGCTGGCAGGGTTGGTCTATTGCAGAGAATGAAGGTACTTGTAGTGACTCATTGAAGGTGTTGAGCGTTACTGGTGGCCTCCGTGATAATGAGACTTTCATCTATTTGTCCCTCGCACACCCTCTTCAGAGTAGAAGTTTTGGTAATGAGGAGTAAATGACTTGAATGCAGTTTTCATAACAACATTAGTAAGCACTGGTTCACACTCATGATAATTATAGGTACGAGGAACACACGTAGTAGTCATTATGTAGAGTGAGTGTGAATGAGATAGATCCCTTCAAGAATATGGGTGGAAGTTCGTGATAAAAATTAACTTTAACTGAAACCTCCAAGTATTTTATTGTCTCTTGCATACATGTGTTACTAGACATAATTATATAACGATGGCAAGAAAGTTTGGATGAACCTTAACTTCGGCCCTTCCTATTAAGAAACACCACCTTGTTCATCTCTCTCTCTCTCTCTCTCTCTCTCTCTCTCTCTCTCTCTCTCTCTCTCTCTCTATCTATATATATATATATATATATATATATATATATATATATATATATATATATATATATATATATATATATATATATATATATATATATATATATATATATATTTATATATATATATATATATATATATATATTGCGTGTGCGAGGGAATATTTACAGCTATATTTTTTATTAAGGTTTATACCTATTCTCATAATTAAAAGTGTTACCATATGCTCGACTCTCCCTGATGGATAAACAGACAGTACAAAAAGATCTGTGTAGGCCTAACGTTCTAAATTGAATATCTAGAAACTTTTCTCGCACTGATCAACTTTTCCGTACATCATTAACTGAAAGAAAGGGCTTTCCAGTGGTATGTTAGACATTTATGCACAACAACTGGTTTGCCATTAACTAAGGTCAGAGTAATCAATTACTGAACACCCCATCCAATGACAATGTGAAAATCCACGGAGGCCACTCAGGTGCTTCATAAATCCCTGACAAGACTCTTGCCTGGGACGAACTGGTCAGACCTGTTGCTTCTTCGAGGTCCTGACCACACCTAGAGCCCAAAGACGCACTATTGTATCATCATCATCTTGAATTCCGCGCGGCCCTTTTGGTAATTAACAACATGGCGCCTATGCTCACTGCGCCGCGCCAGCCAATCAAAATTCTTTACATAGTTGGTAAAATTTTCTTTTATATGGCTTGGGTTTACAGGAGCTGCCCTGTTTAGACCTACCGACCTCTTGCAGACTCCTTGTGTTCTGATGTCCTTAAATACACTACCACCACCACCACCAACAACAACAACAACAACACTTCCACCACCACCACCTTAAGTATCATCTTACCATCCTTACCCCCACAACCACACAAGCACTAATAGCAACCACACACCCCTTACAACCACCACCACCACCACAACCAATAACAACACCACCAGCCACCTCCACCACCAACTCCGCCGTCAACACCACCATCACCACCATAATGATCACGAACAGCATCACTTTTAAATCATCACTACCACCACCATCATCACAGGACAACCAATACAATCACCATCACCAACAACATTTCACCCTATTATCGCAACCACTACTACTACAATCATCACATCACCACCACAACCACCAACAACAACATTAACAAAAATCACACCTCACTCTTCACCACCACCACCGCCACCGCCACCACCTTCTTTACAGTTACTAGTGCTTCTTGCCCCTTAGCGGCCGCCTCTCGCGCCTTTATGCTGGGTAACGTAGTGGGCGATGAAAGCTCAGGCGACGTGGATAAAGTGGAGGTGACTGAACTCTTTTGCAGCCGTTAAAGGGAGCAGAGTGGACCGCCAGGCTTGGGCAACACTCGCGACTGACTGCTCCTGTTCCTCTTCCTCTCCCTCTCCCTCTTCCTCCTCCTCCTCTTCCATCTCCTACTTACTTATTCCTCCTTTCGTTCTCGCCATTCTTCTCCTCCTCCTCCTCCTCTTCCTTCACATCCTCCTCCTACTTCTATTTTTCTCTCTCTTCCTTCTCCTTAATCCTTTTCCTTTTCATATTTTCCTTCCTTCTTCCTTTCCTTCCTTCCTCTTTTTCCACAAGCTTTCCTTCTGTTTTCTTTTCATATTCCTCTTCTCTGTCTTCACGTCTTCTTCCTCGTCCTTCTAGTTCTCGTATTCGTGTCCTCCTCCTCCTCCTCCTTCTGCAGCTCCAAGAAGAGAGGAATGGCTTCATGGGATAACCCTTGTCTCGCTCTGAGCTTCTGGCTTAAACACTGTACGAGACTACTTCAACATTACCCTCCAGTTTCTCCTCTTATACACTGAGGTTAACGGGCAAGTAGCATTTTTATTTGTCTGTATTCCAATGTACTCATCTCCAGTCCAATTTCCAATGTATTCACCTCGTCCGATCTTTTCATCTCTATTCCTCTGCTTTTTCGTTATTTTTCTTTAAGTTCAATTCTTCTTCTACCTATCCTAAATTAAACTCTCTTTTGGCCACTCTGCTTTCTTATATAGGAGTGGTGCCAGCGGGCTTTCTTTGTTTTGTTTTTATTTACTTTCGCCCTTGAGCTGCTTCCTTTACACACACACAAAAAAAAAAATATATCAGTGTAGTTGCGGTTATTACCATTTTCACCATGAACCCTTCTCCCTCCTCAAGCTTATTTATTCTCGTCGGTCATACTTCCGTTCCAATCCAACAACTTCCAAAAACAGTACTCACCAGATGGCAGTACTTTCCTCATTACCGTTCTTTAGACTTCATCCTTACCAAACGCTCCCCAGACATACATTCACTCACGGGGGTAAAATGTAGATCGAATATCCTTTTGAGACTGGCGGAGAGTGACCGAGCGGCCCACTTCACGCTGTCACGATCAAGGGGTGAGGGACGATTGTGTTGCCAAAGTAGGAAAAAATGGTAGCGGGGAGAGTGGGGAGAGTAGGGAGGAGAGAAAAGAAACGGCATTCGGTGGTGGCGACTAGGAGGAGGAGGAGGAAAAATAGTAGCGGGGAAAGTGTAGAGGGGAGGTGGAGAGCAAGAAGATGAAAGAAGAGGCGTTTGTGGGTGATGTCGAGGAGGAAAAGCTGAGGGAAGACAAAGCATGAGCTGACTGAAAGTGAAGAAAGGAAGTTGAGGAATCGGAAAAATGGTAGCGGTGGTATGGAAGGGAGGTGGAGAGTAAGGAGGAGAGAGAAAAGAGACGACATTTGTTGGTGATGAAGAGGAGGAAAAGCTGAGGGAAGACAAACATGAGTTAAGTGAAAGTGAAGAAAGGAAGTTGAGGAATCGGAAAAATGGCAGCGGAGGTATGGAAGGGAGGTGGAGAGTAATGAGGAAAGAAAAAAGAAGCGTTTGTGGATGATGTCGAGGAGGAAAAGCTGAGAGAAGACAAACATGAGCGGAGAGGAAGTGAAATAAAGAAGTTGAGGAATCGGAAAAATGGCAGCGGAAGTATGAAGGGAAGGTAGAGAGCTAGGAGAAGAGAAAAGAGACGACATTGGTGGGTGATGATGAGGAGGAGGAACATGAGCTGAGTGGAAGTGAAAGGTTAAGGTCTCGGTAAAGGGAATGAGGAATCGTAGCAAGCATCAAGGGCATCAAATTCATTCCTCCGTCTGTATTTCCTCCTGCCTTCAACTTGACCTCCTTCGAGAGAGGAGCATCAAGGCACCGCTTTACCAGAAACTGACCTCACTTCTGGCCTCTCGTTCTTTCTACGTCTGTTAGGAGCAGCGTCTAGGGGGCTTTTTTTGCTGTTGTATCTTGTTTTTGCCCTTGAACTCCCTCCCTTGCTGTAAAAAAACACGACGACTCTGATAGGAAAATAGGCCTGAGGGCATATTCGAGGGGAGGAAAACATGTTGAGGGGTTTCAATCCATATCTTTTCCCATAACAACCTAAAAAATAGCCTCATTCTTACTGTGCCGTAAGAAAAATTGCTCGTGAGTCAGACCGGACCACCACGTTAGACATCCTCGTTATAACAAAACTTGCTCATTTTCTACGTTACTCCCGGTTTCGATACTTCATTTTCCACGTCCTACCTCCATCCCGTTACCACCTCCGTCTGTAGGCCTAACGTGATTAGTCCAAAATAGTCCAACCTTAGTGAGGCCGCGCCTGTTACCACGTCCACGAGAGGAAAACAGTTTTCCAGCTAGAAAGAGAGAGGGAGAGGGAGAGAGAGGGGGGAAGTGGAAAGGGAAGGGAAGGGAAGGGATTGGGGGAGAGAGAGAGAGGGAGAGGGGAAGAGAGAGAGAGAGAGAGAGAGAGAGAGAGAGAGAGAGAGAGAGAGAGAGAGAGAGAGAGAGAGAGAGAGAGAGAGAGAGAGAGAGAGAGAGAGAGAGAGGGGGGAAGGGGAAGGGAAGGGGAATGGAATGGAATGGCATGGAATGGAATGGAATGGAGAGAGAGAGAGAGAGAGAGAGAGAGAGAGAGAGAGAGAGAGAGAGAGAGAGAGAGAGAGAGAGAGAGAGAGAGAGAGAGAGAGAGAGAGAGAGAGAGAGAGAGAGAGAGAGAGAGAGAGAGAGAGAGAGAGAGAGAGAGAGAGAGAGAGAGAGAGAGAGAGAGAGAGAGATTATTAATTAAGAGGCTTACCTGCCAACTCCTACTCGTAGTCTTCTTCCCATCTTCTTTTCCTTCCTCCTCCTCCTCCTCCTCCTCGTACTTTTCTTATTCCTCTTCCTTCATTTTCTCATCCTTCACCATTTTTCTCATTCCTCCTCAACCTCCTCCTTTTCCCACCATATCCTCCTCCTCCTCCATTTTTTTTTTCCTCCTCCTCTCCTTCTTTTCCATCCAAATGCTTCTCCTCCTCCTCGTTTTATCTCTTCCTCCTCCTCCTCCTCCTCCTACTTCTTTCGCTCGTCAATTTCCTCGTCTTCCATCATCCCCAACTTTTTTTTTTGCAATTCTTTACTAAAACTTCAGAACTTTTACGATCGCCATTAAAAAAATCACAGAGTAATTACTAACAAACACACAACTCCATTTAGATTTTCATGTTGTATTTTCTTCGGCTTCAAAGACCATTTAGAAAATATTATGTTGCCGAGTGTGTGTGTGTGTGTGTGTGTGTGTGTGTTTAGAGATGCTTCCTTAATCGTCTATCTTTAACTTGTCCATCAGTTTTTTGTTATGTACGAATATAGCAATGAACGAATGGGGAAACACACACACACACACACACACACACACACACACACACACACACACACACACACACACACACACATACACACACACACATACACACTGACTGCCCTGGGCGTGTTTTCAGATTAAGAAACTGTAATAAAACAACAAAAAGAATGATGAGGGAAAGTTGGTTCCATTCCTCTCACGTTCTTTTTCTTTTCTTTTTTTCTTTGCTCTCCCGGTACGCGTTGAGTGAAGGAAGAAAGAAAAAAACAGGAGTCGGAGGAGGAGGAGGACGAGGAAATGGAGGAAAAGGAAGAGGAGAAGGAGAAGAAGGAGGAGGAGAAGGTTGGAGCAGAAGGAAGCTGAGGCGGACAGCGAAAGGAAGAGGGAAGAGCAGAAAGGCGAGGAGGAGGTGGAGGAGGAGGAGGAAGTGGAGACGGAGGTGGAGAAGAGAACAAAAAGAGTAGTTGAAGATAAGTTGGAAGAGAAGAGGAAATCGAAAAGAAAAGGAGAGATTAGCGAAGGAGGAGGAGGAGGAGGAAAAGGAAAAGAAGAGATAAACAGAAAATGAAGAAGAGGAAAAAGAAGAAGAGGAGGAATCACATGAAAAAAAGACGAAGAAAAAGAAGGAAGAAAAAGAAAACGAAGAAGAAGAAGGGCATGAAAGAGAATGAGTAGACAAGTGGGAGGAAAAGCGGAAAAGAACAGAAAAGGATAAGAGGAAGATTAGAGGAGGAGGAGGAAGGAAAGAAGGAAGGAGGAGAAGGTGCTGAAGAAGGTGGAAAAGAGATAGGAACGGCCCCCTGCATCACACTCATTGTTGCTCACTTCTCCGCTTGCTCTCACTCTGGAGGCAATGTTTTTCCTCCTCCTCCTCCTCCTCCTCCTCCTCCTCCTCCTTCTTCTTCTTCTCCTTCCCCTCCTCCTCCTCCTCCTCCTCCTCGTCTGCGATTGCCTTCTCGTTCACTTTTTCGCTTTCCTTCGTTCCTCATTTTCCCAATTCTCTCTTCTCATTCTCACTCTTTTTCTTCTTCCCCGTTGCAGTAGTTCTTGATCGGGAGCTATTGCCTTTGTCTTCTTCTTCTTCTTCTTCTTCTTCGTCTTCGTCTTCGTCTTCTTCTTCTTCTTCTTCTTTTACTTCTTCTTCTTCCTCTTCCTCTTCTTCACTGTTTTCCCTTTCCTTCCCTCCTTCCTCTATCTCATCATCATAATATTCCTGGACCACTTTCCCGGAGCCTTCACTTCCCCTCAGTTCATGTTTGTCTTCCCTCAGCTTTTCCTCCTCCTCGTCATCCACAAATGCCTCCTCTTTTCTCTCCTTACTCTCCTCCTCCCTCCCCTCCACACTTTCCCCACTGCCATTTTTCCTCCTCTCACTCCTCCTCCTCCTCCTCCTCTTCTTTCTCCTCCTTGTCCAGGCCTTCATCGTCATCCTCACATGCGTCCTTATTTTTTTTTATATCCATCTTATCCTCCTCTTATCCTCCTTATCCTCATCCTTCCCCTCGTCCGTCGGCCTCACGTGAGCCTAGAAACTTGCATTCCTTTTGAAAACTTTCCCTATTACAGCTTGCAACTTCTGCTTGTGACATATGTAAAGTTTTGTTTTGTTATATTTTTCATGAGGAGGAGCCGTCGACTTTCTGGCCCCGGCGCCGGATAATGAGGCGGCGTAGGGGAGGATGAGGAGGCTTTGATCAGGCTGAGTTTGTTTGTCTTGGCTGATGATGCCGCCAGTCTGTGCTCGGGGCTTGCGAGAGGCGCCGGCATTAGTGGGAGGGAGTTATTCGCATCTTCGAGGTTAAGTGGGTTTTTAGGGGAAGTTACGTTGCTTAAGTTATAATTGTACCCTCATTATTTTTAGTTTATTTTTTTACTTTCGTCCCTGTGTTGGTCGCATGATTTATATTCCGTGGCCATTAGATTAAGCGGTGATGTTTGCATTACGTCATTACGGGGTTATTATATTTGCCCGGGGCTTTCACGGTAATTGTGTTTATTCGAGGCTTACATCACATATAATCCTCACCTGTTTGTTTCGCTTGACCTCTAAACAAACGGAAACGGTAAAAGTTTGCTCATGTTAATTTGATCTTTTTTTTTTTTTAGGTGTGTTTGAGTGTGTGTGTGTGTGTGTGTGTGTGTGTGTGTGTGTGCGTGGATGTAGCTTTAAGCCTACTTTGATTAGCCTGATTACATGTGGGTACAACTCTGCGCTGCTTTCCACTCTGTTTCATGAACGTTGTGCTACTTAGTGATATTACAAGCTATAGTGAAACCAGATTGTCGAGCTCGTTTTTGTGTTGGTTCCCGCTCAGTTCTTCCCTCCCCGCCGCGCCGCTCTGCCACACAGTCCCAACACCCATCGCTCCCTCTCACATGTCACCTATCGCTAACTTATGAGAGGAAAAGATTGGTGTTGAGATTGTGTGGACCCGCGGAAGGCAACGGAAAAACGATCTCGCTAATCTCGTTTCGCTATAATATAAACCGTCATCTTCATTCCATTCCTTCAATTCACTTACTTTATCTTCCACGGGTCTGCTGTGTGATATTCTTCCTCGTTCCACTGTTCCTCATTCTCAATTCCCATTTTAATTAAGGGAGGGATACTAAGGCACTTTGGGGACCTAGTTTGACTTTATAACTTCGAAGACTCTCGTCCCTTATAATTAGGATCTTGTGGACATTATTCTTTTTATATGCTAATCTACCTTTATTAGTATTTTTGTCATTGGTGTCGCCTCTCTTCTTCTACGTTTCTTGTCTTGCGTGTTATTGTTCGTTGAGTTGCTTCTGTGATGCCGAAGGATTGCCGATGCGATGAATCACTATGGCACATCTACGGAAACAAACACGGAGCGCATAAACATACAAGAAAGCACACGCACGCAGTCAAGCACAGGTTCATTCATGTTCACACACACACACACACACACACACACACACACACACACACACACACACACACACACACACACACAGAGAGAGAGAGAGAGAGAGAGAGAGAGAGAGAGAGAGAGAGAGAGAGAGAGAGAGAGAGAGAGAGAGAGAGAGAGAGAGAGAGAGAGAGAGAGAGAGAGAGAGAGAGAGAGAGAGAGAGAGAGATGGTAAATTAATTAAGACAACTTTACGAGTACAGCTATTCTGGAAAAGACAATTAGGTAAAGTGCCATTAGGTAAGGCACGCCCACCCACCCATCCACCCTACACACACACACACACACACACACACACACACAAGCAGGCGGGGACGCTCGACAGTAGAAGAGATAGGAGACGCAAAGAGGAAAGAAAACAATTTACCTAATCATATGGAAGCTGTGAGCGGTGGTTTCCACGCCGCTGGGAACTCCTCCTTCCTCCTCCCCTGTCTTCCTCTCCTCCTCCCTCGCCTCACGCGCGTGCGAGTAATGGTGATTGCCTACGCCGAGTTACCTGCAGAAATATTAATGGTAATGATAACAGAAGCCAGAATGTGAGCTCCTCGACTCAAAATATTCCGTTTTCCGCGCAAATGAGACTCTTATCTTGCCTGCGATGTAAATAATGCTAAGATATTGCTTGCTTGGGTGGCGGTAGTGGTGTGTGTGTGTGTGTGTGTGTGTGCACGGCTTGGAACTCGCTGGAGCGGGTGATGGTGGTGCTGGGAGTACTGGTGCGTGGAAGAGATGTGTTGTGTTGCACTGTGTAGTCCTCTCTTTTGTGCCGCTTAAGGAAATGTAGTACTCTCTATAGTGTGTGGTGGTGGTGTTTACGGGTGATGTGTTTGTGTTTTGGGCGCCGGTTATTTCAAAAAATGATAGTAGGAAGGTTCTGTTATTCTATCTCGAAGATGGTTTTCCATTACACTTCCTCGTCTATAGTTTTACAACGATCTGCTTCACCTGAGTGAACACGAGCTCTGCTGTGAGTACTTCAATTAAATATGATTCATTTCACGTTTTTGTAAGACTTGAGGCATGATGATCAGCAAACCGAAGACGTAAATGCTGACGTCATATATTTCAAACTTGATTCAGGCTTCAAGACGCCCTACTCCTGGTTGAGCCAGGAGCGGCAGAGTGCCCACAGCTGAACATTTGGGGAGTCAAATTGAACTGGAAACCTACTTTTGAATACCAAACCAGTTATTGATGTCTTTGCGAGACGGCCATGTGGCTAAACGGAATTATTGTTAGCATAGATGTTTGATGAAAGCACCAAGATTGGTATGATTTAAAATTACATTTGGAAAACAGAACTTCGTTTTCAGTTAATTCAGGAAAGGCAACATTAAATTACCTTACGCACATATAGCCGCCAATTTGCATTCAGAAGGAATGAGGTAGCATGAAAAAAATGAGCTTTACTCGTATATTCATGATTGATTTATATTCATGAAGTCTTTTCAATATATGCATACACAGTATACAACCTGGTAGTGGGAGTAAGACAAAGGAGAGTCATAGCGAAGTATTGTGTACAAATGTTGGTCCTAGCTTTCACATTAAAATTTTAGTGATGACGTATCCTTTTACTCAACAGATATTTGGTAACTTGCAATCCATTTTCAAAACTATAAAAAAAAAGAAATTTCATTTGACCCAAGAACAGTTCACTGTAAAGAATAGCATCCTTGTCCTCACAGATGGCGTGCAAACTATGCTGAATAATGCAATGAAAATAGCCTGACCTCGACGATGATGCCCACACCATTGTACGGCAACAAACATCATCAGAATAGCCGTGCCCAGTCATCGTAACTGCACATTCAGTGTTAGCTTTGATTCTTAAACCTGGAAGATGAAGTGCCAGCAACCGCAGTGTTTTAAATGGTTGGTAGCCGAGGAACCAAGAGAAGCAAGAATCTGAACTTCCATTACCACACCATTACCCGAATCATTTGCACAACACCGAGAAACAGGCACCGCAGTCTGGCGTTGGCTGTTATTTGACATGCACGATCATTCCATAACACTTTCAATGCTATTATAACCTTTACTAATGGAGATGTATTTATTAGACTTATTTTTTCCCTCTCCTTCTAAATCATTTCCTTGTTCCCTTATTGTTCGATGTTTCTAGTGACTAAATAAAGGCTACATCTACATTTTATTGTGCTACCATTCTTCCTGCTCCACTTGCTGCGTTCAGTTTGGTAGCAATAAAAGGAGCAATGAAAATAATGATGAGGATGATGATAATAATAATAATGATGATGATGATAATGACCGAGGAGGGAGGTTTTTAAATAGAGGCGCACTTAATTTTACTGGGATGTGAGTTGTTTTATATTCTGAATGGACAGTCTGCGGAAGAATTACTGTTGAATGGTAGTGACAGTGACGGTATTAAAGGGTGCAGGACGAATGGAATCTCTTTTTACTCTTACGCTATACGAGATTGAACAAGAGCAGTCCTCCCCCCCCAAAAAAAAGGAAAACGGGAAAAGGCTGCCAGACGCTGATCCGCTTAAGAAAAAAAGGAAGCAGAAAAAGAAACCGAAAAATACTGATCACATTTGCTTTCAAAGGTGTGCTAAACTGATCAATGGTGGTGGTGATGGTGGTGGTGATGTGATTTTTTTAGGGTGGGGAGAGAAGAAATGGGTGCTGTGAGGTGTGTAGCAATTTTTTTTTTTTTTTTTTTTTTTGGGGGGGGGGGTTGAGAAGTAAAAGTTGTCCTAAAAATGCCGTGGTAATTTTATCGTAGTCATGGGTGGTGGTGGTGGTAGTGGTGGTGATGGCGGTGGTGGTGGTGTATGGCGGGGGGGGGGACGGAGGATGATGCTGGTGGTTGTGGTAGGGGGAAGGATGATAGTGAAGATCGTGGTGATGGTAGTTGTAGTGGTGGTGGCGGTACTGTTCCTGTTGTTGCTGTTGGTGGTGGTGGTCGTAGGGGGAGTGGTGATAGTGGTGGTGATGGTGGTGGTGGCAATGGTGGAGGGTATTGCCTTGTTTTTGGGTGATGCTGTTAGCGCGAATTTGGCTTCCTGTTGAGTTGTTTATCTTCCCGGCGGTGTAAATAGTGTTAAAATGATTGATGTTGTTGTCCACGAGTGACGGAATGCGCTTCGGAATTAAGGGCGTGCTCGGGATATTGTTGTGTTGTTTTGCGATGGCACTGACTGTTTGGGCGTGCGTTGCCGTGCCGTGTTGGGGAAGCCGGGGAAACATGGCGCACGGATTAGAGGGAGGGACAGTATTGTGATATAAGGGACGTGGGGTTGTATTGTTAGTAGTAGTACATTGTTATTCTGGTATGACGGGATGAACATTGTTATTCTGCTATGTCAAAGTAGGTGTGAATTTGGTACACGGAATGGATTAGAGGGCGGGAGAGTATCGTGCTGTAGGGGTCGTGTTGTAGTATTGCTAGTAGTTGTATTGGAGGACGGGATACACAGTTATTCTCGTATGTCAAACTTGGTGTGAATTTGTGTTTTTGTGCTTGTTTGTTCGTTTGGGACACTAGGATATGATGGAGGGAAAGAATTACAGATAGAGACAGTCACATGTTCACTGATAGGGTTTCCATTTAAACGCAGAAGGAACCAGGTGAATAGAAATGTTTCCGACTTACGCCTCCTGTGTGTTTCTTTGCAGCCCGAGCCACGGCAACCCAACCCGCCCCTCAGGTAGGTTGTATGTATTCTTATTTGTTGGCGTGGCGAATCATCAGCCTGTAATGCGTCGGGGTCAGCCATTCGTTCAGCCGTCCTCGTCCCCGAAATGTACACCATTATTTTTCTATTCTATTTTGGAGAAACCCGACCCGAAGACCCTGAAGGCCGCGCACGTGACCGGCGCTCCCAAACCATTAGTCAGGAAACGACTCACTCTGGAAAGCTTTTACTGGACTGCTGTAATGTGAAGGAGCTCCATCTTGCCGGGAAATAGGCATCCCCGGGCTAAGGAAAAGTTCGTTAAGTTTTCACAACACCCGGGGTAGCCATTCTTTCTTTTGTTGCTTTTAACGAAAAAATAATCAGGTCCAACGTAAACGTAGGAACGCAACAAATATTTAAAAATGCTCATTTACGAGTGACTGTTTTTGAACAGAATTATAAATATTTTGTTTGATTGCCTTGACATTAGTATGAGGGATTGTCGCATCAAAGAACCATGGACCTGTGAATCCTTTCTACTCGGAAATTACTCTTCAGCGCGAGAGGGTGCAAAAGGTTAATTCTCGCTGTGGCGTGCTATGTGTTTTTCTAGCCATTTCTACATGTCATACATATATATTTTACCGTTACAGGATCACGCGCTCCGGCCGCTAATAACAAGGCTGGCATCAAAGTTCCGGCAATTACTAAGAAACCCTTCCTGCTTCACCTGGACCCGCGCCTCCGTAACAGGTACTTCCTAGCTGGCCATGCTACTCCTATTAGGTCCTTATATTAGGTTACCCCTTTGTATCGTGGCCCTTCTAAATCATTTCAGCACGGAAGCCTGCTCACTACGTAAACATGAATAGTGTGTGTGTGTGTGTGTGTGTGTGTGTGTGTGTGTGTGTGTGTGTGTGTGTGTGTTGGCGGTTCAAAGGATATTTTAGTCGGGTAGCATATCATTTTATGGTGAAAAATTGCGACAAACTCGGGAAGGTATTGAAGCATTTTGTAAACAAGGTAATAACACACACACACACACACACACACACGCACACACATATACTTAAATTCATCCCGTTCGGTGCGTGCAGTTCGAACGTAGTTTCGAACTACTTTATCGAAACACTCACCAAAATGTCGGCTAATGACGTCATTCCCATCGCACCCAGCACACGGCAGCGTGATATATTAATATACCAAACACTCCAATGGGGTATGGCGCTGCTGCCGTGATGGGGAGCACTGCGTGGCCTGTTTGTGTCTCATGGACCAGCAAGAGGGTGGCGGGAGGGGGGAAGGCTGGTTGGGTTCTACATCAAGCACCCCCGTCCCCCACCCCACCCGGCGCCTCGTGAACGCATCGCCCGATCTAAACATTATTGTAACTTATTTATAGGATACGATTTTTCTAGTAAACATAACTCTAAAATTATAGAAACGCTATTGACACTGCAACTGAGAGGGAGGTATGACAGTTGTGTAGTTTCTCCATCTGTTTAATCTTTCTCACCGCCGCTAAGTGACTCGGACTGTCTCTTACTATGCGTTTGTCTCACTCCTCTTACGGCCGGGTATAGCGTCGGTCCAGAGGGGAGTTTTGTTGTCGTTGTCCTTGTGTTCTGCTCACCGTCGCTAACGCCTCCTGTACCACCCCTGTCACCGACCCGTCATGTGCGTCACCTCCGCCTTCGGCCAGGTCAGTCAGTGGTGGAGCAGCGAGGATCATTTGTTGTGTTGTTTTGGCTTGTCACTGCCGAGGATAGGCCAGGAGGTTTGGGCACACAGAATCGATAGTTGTGGTGGTGGGGTTGAGTGTGTCGCGTTGACGGTCGTCCAAACCTTCGTGTCAGTACCAAGTTATTATTATCAGTTATCATCATTGTCATTATTCGTAATTTTGACTCACATTGTATCAACGAAGCTCATTTCAGTCTCGTTCCGCCCCCAGATCGCCACCTACTCGCCATGAATTACCCTTTGCCTCCTCCCCTCCCTCTCTCTCCCTCCTCATTGCCTTCCCGTGCCCCCCTCGCCCTCGCTCTCTCCTCGCCCTCTCCTCCTTACCACTCTGTTTCCTCCCCAGGCTCCTAAACCCTGCCCTGCCACGGCTCCCAACTTCATCCGTCTTGTATCCTTCTTGGGTTTACCTCCCCTGACTCTTGTACTAACATGGTTCACTCCTCTCACACACACACCACCACCACCATCACCACGAACACACAAACACCCACACACACAACTTAGGTCGAAGAAGGGAGAGATGGAGGGTAGAGGGAGGGAATGGAAGTAGTGGGGAAAGGAGAAATGAACGAGTGAAGAGATAAGTAGGCAAAGAACGAAAGGAATAATCGCAAGAAGAGAATGAAATGAAGGGAAGGAAGGAATTGAGAGAGAGAGAGAGAGAGAGAGAGAGAGAGAGAGAGAGAGAGAGAGAGAGAGAGAGAGAGAGAGAGAGAGAGACTAACTAACAAACCGAGACAGGCGAACAGACAGACAAGGACAGGGGAAATATAGAAACGGGACCGACAAAACTTTGGCCTCGCGGGGATATGAAGCAACGAAACAAAAACGGTGGAGGAAATTCAACAACGAAAACTTTTAAAAATAGTAACAATTGTTCGGCTTTAAATAAATAAATAAATTCAGGAATTCAACTTTGGCTAACAGGGACGCCAAAGCTACAAACAAACTGCTTTTTTTTTATTGTGTGTGTGTTGTTTACGCTCCAGGTACCTCGTGAATTCTCCCAAATTTTACCAATCTTCTGCTTCATGCCATCTCGTTCTCATTATTATTATTATTATTATTATTATTATTATTATTATTATTATTATTATTATTATTATTATTATTATTATTATTATTATTATTATTATTATTTTTATTATTATTATTATTATTATTATTATTATTATTATTATTATTATTATTATTATTATTATTATTATTATTATTATTGTTATTGTTAGTAATGGTAGTATTAGTATCAGTGGTAGTAGAAGTAGTAGTAGTAATAGTTGTAGTAGTAGTAGAAGTATCACTGTTATCATCATTATCATCATTATTTTTGTGTGCTGTTGATATTAATTTGATATGGTTGTTTCCATTCCACTTGTCACCACTATCTTTGTTCTGCCGGCAGCCACAGTATAGTGTTGCAATCACTATAATTTAATTCTCTACCATATTAATGGCAGGCACGGATAAATGTTTATATTGTATATACTTTATTACTTTAATAGCAATAAGCGTTCAATTTCGACAAAAAGATATATGTTGTGAGTGTAGTTAGCAATTGTTTTATTATTATTATTATTATTATTATTATTATTATTATTATTATAGTGGTAGTAGTAGTAATAGTATTAGCAGTAGTAATAGTAATAGCAGTAGTAATAATGACAGTAGTAGTGGGGGAGGCATTGGCCGAGTGGTTAGCGTGCGGGCGTGGTTCACTCACTCGCCGCCCACACTCCCGGCGGTCCTCCCGAGCAAGCTGCCATGGAGCTTCCTTATCCATCCCAAGTCCTTCCTGGCAGGATCGGCAGACTTGCCCAGCCATGAGTTACGTGGGCGTCCCCTTGGTCTCCTCCCCTCAGGATTGCCTTGTACAGATACAATCCTGTGTGCAGGGTCGACGTCCGGGAGGCGCGCCACGCGCCTATATAGCCGGAGTTGGCATTCACGGAATTAGTTGGTAACAGCAGACCTCGATAATGTTTCACGGCGTAGTCGCTGGTTCGACACGATGCCATTCCAACGATATCCCTTGACCCTGCGAAGGCACTTCGTACCAAAAAAGCATCGATAAGCCTCTCCAAGTCAATGTTCAGGGTCCCTGTCTCACAGACATACAGTTAGACAAGGAACACAATCGACTTAAAGATTTGAATCTTTGTCGCCTGCATAGATATTGACAACGTGTTTTGAGCGAGGGCATAACACCGTGGACCAGGCCAGTCCGTCGAGTGACTTTCTGGTAAAACCCATCACTGTTATGCACTACGCTGCCACGGTATGTGAAGCTTTTGGTGACCTCGACATCCTCACCACATGCATGAAAAGAATTATATTTTCCTGCGCCGTCATTTTTGCTGCTCCAGATCGGTTAATACTTTATTTTATGGTACCTCCTTTTATTTAGCTTTTCCCGCGTTTTATATTGGACCTGCGTCCCGTGACAGCCCTTCACTCAGCACCCTGTCCACCTTTTGTCAGTTGATTGCTCAACATGACGTGCTCGCGTTGATTGCTTAACCGTAATTAATGGCCCGTCTATATGCTTTTCTTCATACTTTTTGTTTCACCTTTTCTGTTTTACTATACCGAAATGAAATGATCGTGTGACAATTCTGACTTTTCATTTTGGCGGCGTGATTGCTCGGCGTGGCAGCGTGTCCCATCAGGCCGGCCATCCACGGCGTGCTGCTGGCCGGGTCTTCCGCCACCTGTGTCCTCGTTGCAGGTTAATGGTGAAAAGTCGGGAGCCTCGTTTCTCTATTGACTTTTATTGTAGGATATCAGGCGGCAGTGAAGGGAAGGGGGAGCGAGACAGCAACGGTGGTGATGGGTGATGTGAGCCTCGCCTCCAGCATGCTCTTTTCTTGTATACTGGTGTCGCAGAGGGGTTGACGCTCACGCCCGCTGAGCTGCATTACCCCGCAACCCTCAGTATACTGGTGTCGCAGAGGGGTTGACGCTCACGCCCGCTGAGCTGCATTACCCCGCAACCCACAGTAGAAGAAAAATGTTTGGCCTTGTGTTCAGCAACAGCGCACCCCTCAGAAAAGCAATACTGAAAAACATAGTGTCTGGAGCTGTGTTATTTATGCGTCGTAATAGTTCTTGGGATTACTTTGGGGAGCGAGGCGGCCATTGACACGCTACACAGTGGAGCTACACAGTGGGGCCTGCAGGACAAATGCTCATGTTGGAGTGCTCGCCTGAACAGTGTTTATCATTTTTAACCCACGTCCACGTGTGCGGTGCCTCATCTACAAGGACGCTGCACTTGTAAATCTCTATAAAAAAAACATTTATTTATATTATTCATATTAGCAGTATAATTAATATTTCAAGATAATTATATCATTAGCGTTAAACCCGATATTCTGCAGTCAGAATAATACAGTTGCTCGACACCTGAATCAAAGCCTAGAAATTAGTGTATAGAATCCTCGCATTACAGTTTTCTCCAGCGGCCGCTTCTCGCGCCTCATTTGTTGCACACCCTGTAGACATTTTCTCTCGGCATTTTCTCCACGCATCGGGCAGGAAGTACTTACCGCTGCGGACCCGATGTGGGGATGGAAATGAAATTTTAATTCACATTTGTACGCCCCATAAACAAGTTTTGCTTTGATCATCAAATGTTAATTGGCGAGTGCGGAGCAAATGCCCAGTAATGGCGGGGCCTCGGCATCACGCAAAAGTTTCGGTAGGATGCAGGGCTATTTGCCGCGATATTAAATATTTTTTTGTAATTCAGGAATTTCTTCTTTGCATTAAAACGTTTTGGCGCCGGGGGAAACATTTTGGCCCAGAGAAAATGATATTAGGGAAAATGTATCGCGCCACATTAAAAGTTTTGATTTCCGGTTCTATTTCGTCTTTTTTTTCGTGTGTGTGTGTGTGTGTGTGTGTGTGTGTGTGTGTGTGTGTGTTAAGGAGGATGTGGGTGGGATGACGGCATGAAAGTCAAAAGGGTGATTGAAGGAGTCCAGAGGGGACACATGTACTTAACAAAAGAGCCTCGTCAGTCAAGGCGTTGGTGCCGTTGCTCCTGTTATTGATGGGTCACCCTTACATTCACGTATGCCTTGATATTTTAATGTTTATTCGTACTTTTAATGTTGTTGACGAAAATGTTCTCGCTGCTTTCGTTAAGTTGCTATTGATTTTGATAATTAATTTTGATTATTGCAACGATGAGGATAGAAACGTTGACGGCGATGTTCCCGAAGATTATGATAGTCAGTCATTTAATAAGGGCACACACACACACACACACACACACACACACACACACACACACACACACACACACACACACACACACACACCTGGCATTGTGGCGTGAGTACAGTCTGTCTGCTGCCTGAGTGAAAATCGGAATCCACCCCAAATACGCCTTGCATGTGTTGGCCCACCTAGCCAGATCCTGTTACCTGGCGGGGAGTGGGAACGGTCTAATATCACTCCTCTTTCCGCTGTAATACTTGTGTTTGCAATGAGTGACTTTTGGCGCAGTTCCGAGGTTATAGATTCCTCTTCGAGTCGGCACCGACTGTAATCACCCAATTCTTAGCAGCAATGACCTACGTTGGACTGAAGTAAGCACGGGAATATGGAGTAAATGACACAGTGAAGGAATATTAAAGTAAAGTAAAGTGTAAGTAAAGTACGCAGATTATTATGGGTACGGAGAGTAAGGTAAATACGGGTACACGGAGGAAAGAAAGATACACAGAGAATACGGTACACATAACAGAGTATATAAAGGTACACAGAGAACATGGGTACACAATAAATACGGTTACCCAAAGTAAAGTAAATACGGGTACACAGTAAAGTAAATTCGGGTACACGGAGCCAACACGAACATACCTCTGCCAACTCCTTTACGTCTAGCCGCCAATTCCGGGTGCCCCCTCCGAGGAGTTGTTCCGAGCATGTTCTACCTCTGGGTCACGCCGGGAAGGTGGTATGCTGGAAATGCTTCTTCCTTGGGAATCTGGAAAACTTGTGTGAGGAACGGAACATGTGTTGAGTGAAATTGGGGAATGTTTAAATGCACAGGAATATACAAAAAAAAAGTGATCTCGTTATTAAGTGCACATTAAATGATATGATTGTAGGTTATTCCAGTTGCAAGAGTGACGGGTGAGAGAGAGAGAGAGAGAGAGAGAGAGAGAGAGAGAGAGAGAGAGAGAGAGAGAGAGAGAGAGAGAGAGAGAGAGAGAGAGAGAGAGAGAGAGAGAGAGAGAGAGAGCATAATACCATGAAATAAGGCTCTCTCTCGCCTCTACCTTTTCCTCATCCTTCCGCTCCCTCCCTTTTCCACATCCGTCCTCCCGCTCCCTCATTGGCATTGTCCACGGGTTCTGATGTTATATTTTCCGCAAGATGAAACGCCCGTGGCTGTATATTTCCCAGATGCATTTTGTTTTTGAATGGCCCACGCACACGAGTTCTGCTTCCCGAGTTGTTGTTGTTTTTCTCTCCTAACTTTCTCTTTTTTGTTCTGGTGTGTATGTGCCTGTGTGTGTGTGTGTGTGTGTGTGTGTGTGTATGTGTGTGTGTGTGTGTGTGTGTGTGTGTGTGTGTGTGTAGTGTAAGTCTCTCTGCCTACCGCTGCTCCGTAAAACAAAACTAATGAGACTTGATTTACTCTCCCTGGAGCCTTGGGAAATCTTGACAAACTTTTTAAATGTAAACTCGGTCTAACATTGGACTATGACAGGCATGGGCAACTCAAGGAATGGAAAAAAAAAAAAAACCTAAAAACTGCCGAATTTTGAGTTGGAAATAATATCTCTTAGTGAGGGAGAGCTTGGGATACGGTCTATAGTGTTCCCATGAAGACAGGAATTAAGACAGGAAGGTAAGCACTCAAGAATGAAACGATGTAAATACTGTAAAGCTATATCAGTATGAGGAGGCAAGGAGAAAGAGGAGGACGGAGAGAGAAAGGGAAATTAGTATCCGAGGACCCACGGCGGATCTTGTAATCATCATATATCATAATTTCCCGACGCGAGAAAACGTTTAAAGATTTGAAACGATGCATCCAAAACGCCCAACGTGGTGAAAGTAATTTACGCTTCCGCCACTGCTCGTTTTCCCTCCTCCTCCTGCCCCTTCCCCGCCTCGCTAGATACAATACTATTACTCCTGAACCCCGCCGCGCTTGCCCCGCCTCGCCTGCCCCGCTTCGCCCCGCCCCGTTGACCCGTCGTGCTTGTAGTTCTGCTTTGTCCCGCGCCTCCCCGAAACACAAACATAGTAAATTTATCGTTCTGTCGGAAGCGTGAAATAGTTGATTTTCCTTTATTTTTGTCAACACTTTTGTAGTTTTCCTGTGCATCTCTCTCTCTCTCTCTCTCTCTCTCTCTCTCTCTCTCTCTCTCTCTCTCTCCTTTTTTTTTTCTCTCTTTTCTATGATGAATATTCGTACTAATCAAACACTTGTAATACATAACACACACACACACACACACACACACACACACACACGGTGATTAAAAAACTTCGTATATGATTTGCACAACGATGTGTACACGATGCATACACCGGGGCATACACAAGCCAAACTCACACATTTTCAATTCGTATGCTAAATAAAACAAAATATAGGCTACCAGTGCAAACAGCAGTATACCAATGGCCTGCTCTGTTTGCTAGTCGTGTCAGTGATGAGGGATCATTTTATTTTATTATTATTATTATTATTATTATTATTATTTTAGTTGCATTGCTTCATCGGTTTTCCCTACACCTGGTTATCATATACTCAGGTGATTCAATGTTTTTTTTTTTTTTTTTTAGTTAGTGTTTAATTGTTTCATCGCTTTTCTCTACAGCTGATTGTGATATACTCCAGTCTCTCTTCCAATAGCGTTTTTTCAGTTAATCCAATATTTTTTTTTAGTTGTATTGCTTCATCGCTTTTATCTTCACCTGGTTATATGATATGATTCAGCTTTTTTCCCATGGCGTTATTTCAGTTGATCTAATACTTCTTTTGTTCCTGTCTGACATCTCATTTTACAAGTTCTTTTTCACTCCCAACATCAGCAAATTTCTCCTTTTCTTTTTATTCTCTTCCTCGGTATGATTTCAGCTGATTCAGTATTTTCTTTGCTCATGTCTAACACTTCACGCCTCCATTACACAAGTTCTTCCGCATTTCCAACATCAGCAAACTTCTCCTTTTCATTTATCTGCCACTTGCATTCCTCCCGCCACGCCAGCACTTCCACCGCCCCACGCCTGTCCCTCACACCTCACCTGTCAGCCGCCTTCACCTGTCCTCACGTCCCTCACCCGCCACGCGTATACACCACCACCACATTCATCCATCATTATCTTTTAATTAGATCTGGGAAAAGAATTGCGTTTTTTGTTTCGCGTTCTCGGAGAAATATTCTACTCAGTGAAATACCTCGCGATTGTTTTTCTGTTTATTCTCCTTTTTTACGTGTGCACGGGCGAGGAGAGCGAACTTTCCTGTGGTTTTTAGATCACGGGAGCATTTGTCTAGTTTAGCGCTCTGTTACTAACACCAAAATCTACATTCACGACGCTAATGTATTGGATATCGTACACAGAAGTCGTTCATTTTAAGGGAGGCACTGTGTGTGTGTGTGTGTGTGTGTGTGTGTGTGTGTGTGTGTGTGTGTTTCTGTCATGTGTGTGAAGATACCCTTGATTAATCCTATTTATAACCTAAACGGTCTGAATACGTGTACCCAACAATACCATATGCGCTTCCTCAGTAGTGAAACTTACTATTTATTGAAGTGAGCTCTTTGTTTGTTACATTTTGCTGTAAGTTACTGCGTGTCATTTGTTTTAAGATACCCTAAACCTTACCTCCCCTAAACTTTACCTAACGTTACCAAAACAATATTATCATAACAAGAGTGCACAGTTTTATTATAACAAAGTTCTATTCATGCATCGGGTGTTCAATCAATCAGCTAGCAGCAAACTCTCCGATGCAAGGCGCGCGTGCTCGGGGAGTCCATTTTCCCCTCGATGATAAAATAATTGACTATATTTAAAATTGTGATTTTTTCGAGGAATATGTTTTTTCTTTACAATTTTTTTTTTTTTTACAGCAAAGGAGACAGTTCAAGGGCACACAAAAAGCAAACATTAATAAAAAAAAAGCCCGCTACTCACGGCTCCTAAAAAGAATCCAAAGAGGTGGCCGAAAGATAGGTCAGTTTGCATCGCTTCATCGCCACGTGTACCACTTTATAGATCTTGCGTGTACCCCTTGACGCTGTTTGTCCCTCAAAGCCGTTATTAATATCCTGCACGCGGAGGACTTCACGGGGGTCCGCGACGTGGGCGTGGGGGCGGCCGAGGAGGAGGAGGAGG
>NC_066529.1:1450000-1470000 GCF_024679095.1 Eriocheir sinensis | reverse complement strand
TCTCTCCTCTCTCCGCAGCCACCCCTTTGTTCGTTAACATAATACCTGTTTACGCCGCTTCGATTATCGTGTGGAGAGTAAGTCAAGGGTTTCTTTCCGCAGGTGAGTGGGAGCGGGACCGAAACCCTCGTGCCGTCGACAGGGGAATGATGGGGTTGCTCCGCCGGATCCTCTGAAAAAAAAGTAAGTCCGTCGATTTATGAGTTGATAAGTCTCATAGAAGCTGAAGGACGTACGAGTGCTTATAGGGACAGGGAGCAGAGACGGATGCCTCTGCGCTTATGCCGGAGGGTGAGGAGGTGTGTGTGTGTGTGTGTGTGTGTGTGTGTGTGTGGGTAGAGGGGAGGTAAGGTGGACGCCCAGGAGGTAATGGAGGACGATAATGCTCTTACGTGGGGGGGTGAGAGAGGGTGGAAAGTGGCTTGCAGGAGAGGACACAGAGGAAGGAAGGGGATTTATGGGTATGTAAAGAGTAAAAGATGAGTCGTGATTTAGGTTTGAGAGAAAGGAGGAAGAGTAGGGCAGGGCGAAGGGAGGAGAGAGTGAGAGAGAGAGAGAGAGAGAGAGAGAGAGAGAGAGAGAGAGAGAGAGAGAGAGAGAGAGAGAGAGAGAGAGAGAGAGAGAGAGAGAGAGAGAGAGAGAGAGAGAGAGAGAGAGAGAGAGAGAGAAGAGGGATATAGATAATTTAATGCACATTTACTCAGTAGTTTGGATGAATGAAGCAACTAAAATACCGCTCTTTGAAGTCCCAGGCTAGTCAACTTTTGTCTATTTTTTCTTGCAGTTCGCACAGTTAAAATAACCCTTTATTCGCCTTGCTGTTGACGCTAACTGGCGTGCAGGAAGAAAGGCACTTCTATCCTCACGTCGTGACCACAACCACGGTTACGTAAACTAAATGTTATCACGATAACCTTTTTTTTTCCGGTCATTCCACGAACTCTCCCCCAAACACACCGAGTAAAACAATAACAAACAAACGAACATTAGTAACAACACGCACAACTACCAAAGGAACTTACTAACTCATTAAACAAACAAACATAAACAGACAGTAACACACACACACACACACACACACTCCACGGCGGGCTCTTGGTCACGAGGTGGTTTATCCGCCACACTTTTTACGAAAGAAAACCCTCGTCTCGCCAATAAGTTCGGAAGGAAGTTTTTACCGCCACCGTTTAATGGAAAAAACGGCGCCGTAATAAGAACTTTTCCGTCTTTTAATTCCTTAAACTCCGCATCATCTTCAAAGTTTTCTCGTTTGAATTTGACTTACAATGCATGGCTTCTTTTTTAAATGAGCAGCAAATGATGTGAAACGCGCCGCCACCATTATGAGAGAGAGCATTTTGACGCATTGATATCATTTTTAAAGAATGCACTTCAAATCTGCTATTCGTGTTGTAATAAATACAACTGCAACATTAGATCTCCTTTTTATTATTATTAGTATGCTGCATTGTCGAGGTGCCTTCACAACCACGCGAAGAAAAAAAAAGAAAACTTCAGAGATTACGTCCCCTAGGGTTGCAGGATGAGAGAGAGAGAGAGAGAGAGAGAGAGAGAGAGAGAGAGAGAGAGAGAGAGAGACACACACACACATACACACACACACACACACACACACACACACACACACACACACACACACACACACACACACAGTTTAAGCCTCACAAACTCTTCTATACATCAGTCTGAAGCCGTGCGCGATATATCCCTGGACTGCGCAAACTCTTAGGGAAAAGCGAGTTAGCAAACACTAACTTCCTTCGACTTTCGGAATATTCGCGCAATATTTCTTCATTGTTCATTCGGGCGTGGTATCAATTCAGGTGGCAGGGGAGTGCTTCTGTTTGCTCTTAATATTCCTGAAGTCTTCGCTCAGGGCGTCATCTAAACGAAACTTTACAAGCCTACCGGGATTCCTCTCTTATCGTATTTTGTAACTTTATGACACTAATTGAACATTCTTTGAGGTATGCTGTCTCAGCCTCCCTGGCCCTGACGTATGGCAACGGGCGTCACTGATGGGCGTTTTGTCATTTTTCCTTTTTTTCTTATGGTTGTGAGGCCGCTGTAATGGGCTCACCTCACCGACCCTTAAGTGCCAGGATCAGTGAGACGTCTGTGTGGTACTCTTATTTTCCAGACACTTATAATGAATGAACGGTTCTTCAGATACATTATAATGTAGAACACGCCTCATATGTTGATGATGAGCCTGAGAGGTGCGGGTAAGGTGATGTAACTTTTATTTTTCAAATACATTTCTTCACCGGACTTCATTGCTCTCCATTCCTGAAAAAAAATGAAATGATTACATGTGACATTTGTGACGCCTACCCGCTAGACTCCTTGACCTCTGACCATAAATGTATTCCCTCGAGTCTCACGTTCGCTCATCATTGTAATGGGGCTTGTGTGTGTGCGTGTGTGTGTGTGTGTGTGTGTGTGTGTGTGTGTGTGTGTGTGTGTGTGTGTGTGTGTGTGTGTGTGTGTGCGCGCGCGCAGGTTTAACCTATCCGAGAAGTATTCAGGGAGCTTTATGCGTAGCCCACCAACGCAATTTTGCACTTCCAATAGCAATCTGCCTTTTGACTGCTCTGTCATTAACTTCTCTTCTGGGCGTTTTTGCCGCATAGGTGAATGGCCAGTGCAGTGTTCAGAAATATAGTGACTGCCCGGTTCCCGCGTGTCGGCCATTCAGTACGTCGTTTTTCATATCCGTCCCATTCGCCTACAAATGGCTCCACTCCACTTTCCTTCACGTCATTTGAGCCTGGAGCCACTCGTCATGTGTACAGTTATACGACCCTCTCGTGGGTAAGCCGCGTAATGGAAGAGCTATGGACCCTCGTGCATTAGCAAATGGGGGCGGAGACTATATAGTGTGACACCCAGTCCGTTGAGCATTTCCGCCACTGAACAGTCAATCATCCGGCAATAAATAATAGACTCATACACAGCTAGCACTCCCCTCTCCACCATCCACCCGTCTTTCCTTTATCTTATCCAGTCTGTGAGCGTTGTGGAATGGCTTGCCTGTCTTCCCTTAAAGAGCACTGAGATGAACAAGACCACGCTACCAAAGTACTAAAATTAACCCAACAGAAATAAGAAAAATGTATTATCTCAGTCCTGACGTGCCTCCACACACCTCTCCTGGTCTTTAAATGTGAAATGAGGCCTCAAACCAACGCGCGCTCCATATGGCATCGGAAAATTATTTGATGACTCTGGCGTGTCATTCGCAGCCATCCTGAGGCACTAAATAAGTCTCGTGGGACAGCTTTGATGAGGTCAGGTGATAGAGCACTCTGACCTTGTATTGGATTCAACCCCGGTAAGGCTTTTGTTGAATAGAGGAATAGCATTTCTCTCTCTCTCTCTCCCCCTCTCTCTCTCTCTCTCTCTCTCTCTCTCTCTCTCTCTCTCTCTCTCTCTCTCTCTCTCTCTCTCTCTCTCTCTCTCTCTCTCTCTCTCTGTGAGAGAGAGAGAGAGAGAGAGAGAGAGAGAGAGAGAGAGAGAGAGAGAGAGAGAGAGAGAGAGAGAGAGAAATTCGTCCCCATGTGTACTATTACCTCGTCATCAGGTGTAGGATTAAATAATTACCAGGACTCGTCACCCACACGCCCACGGGTACGCTTTCTCTCCCTTCCCCCTCCTGAAACACACACACACACACACACACACACACACACACACACACAGACACACAATAAAATCTCAACACCATATTCCCGTAAAACAATTGTACCCATACGCCATACATGCACGCCATTCTGTTCAATCTATTTAGTCGCGTTGATCGCTGCTAACGTGTCAATGCAGTACAGCAAATAAAAAAAAAAGATAGTGGGTCAGAACAAGCAATATGGGAAAGTGGGTTTGTTTGGGCTCCTTGGCATGGTGGGCAATTTTTTTAGCCTGTTTAAATCGAATCGCTGTAACGTGTGAATGAGTACAACAAATAGAAAAAAGGGTCGAGCAGTACAAATAATGGAGGGAAAGTGAGTTCGTATAAGCAGCTTTTTTTTTATGTTGGGCAATTTTTTTAGCCTGTTTTGATCGAATCGCTGTAACGTGTGAATGAGTACAACAAACGAAAGAAAAAAGGGTCGAGCAGTACAAATAATGAAGGTAAAGTGAGTTCGTATAAGCAGCTTTTTTTTATGTTGGGCAATTTTTTTAGTCTGTGTTGATCGAATCGCTGTAACGTGTGAATGAGTACAACAAACGAAAGAAAAAAGGGTCGAGCAGTACAAATAATGGAGGGAAAATGAGTTCGTATAAGCAGCTTTTTTTTATGCTGGGCAGTCATCATATTTTGCAGGTAACTGGAAGCGGCGGTGAAGTCAGTAACGTTTATATGTTGTTTTATCATCACACGCGTCGCATCTAGTTCCTGGAACTTCCGTCCTGGAAAAGGCTGTGATTTGTTTTATGTTTATTATTATGCTTGCCGACATTTTCTTTTTCATCGCGAAATATTTTTTCAACGAAAGGCCAGCCTGTTATTACTACCGAGTAAATATTGCATTTCGTTTCTCGTTTCTTCGTATATATTCTGGTGTTGATATCTGATCTTATTTTTCATTCGCCAAACTTTTTTTGCAGTAATTATCTCGCTTTCCTTTGTTGCTTTTTGTCTTTCTTCTTTGTGTTTATATATATTTTTTTCAACTGATCTGTGTGTGTGTGTGTGTGTGTGTGTGTGTGTGTGTGTGTGTGTTTACCAACTCACATTCATTATTTTTCAAAAATGTATATACCGCAACAACAACAAAAAAAATGTTGAGATCTTTCTTTCTCATTACAAAATATCTGATTTTTTTTTTTAAAACGTTGTATTAATCAGAAGCGGGGAAAATGTAGCTGGGATATTTTATGCAAACCTCACCTGGAATTATTTTTTTGAGGAGGGAGGGTAAAGGAGAGCAGCCGTCTCCTCCAACACTGTACTGTGACCTGTCACGGGCTGTGTTTTGCATTGCCTTCGGGGTGCTGCCTGTGAGGCGCGCTCATAACTTTTCATGAATATTTATGTTTTCATCCAGCACGCACAGAAACTCCCTTCAAACATACTAACATGGATTTAGCACTACTAGAGTTACTCCTCGAAATTGGACTCTGAAGAATATCCACGAACAACAAATATTAAAGAATATCCACGTACAACAAATATTGAAGAATATCCACGAACAACAAATATTGAAGAATATCCACGTACAACAAATATTGAAGAATATCCACGTACAACAAATATTGAAGAATATCCACGAACAACAAATATTAAAGAATATCCACGTACAACAAATATTGAAGAATATCCACGTACAACAAATATTGAAGAATATCCACGAACAACAAATATTAAAGAATATCCACGAACAACAAATATTAAAGAATATCCACGTACAACAAATATTGAAGAATATCCACGAACAACAAATATTAAAGAATATCCACGTACAACAAATATTGAAGAATATCCACGAACAACAAATATTAAAGAATATCCACGTACAACAAATATTGAAGAATATCCACGTACAACAAATATTGAAGAATATCCACGTACAACAAATATTGAAGAATATCCACGTACAACAAATATTGAAGAATATCCACGTACAACAAATATTGAAGAATATCCACGTACAACAAATATTGAAGAATATCCACGTACAACAAATATTAAAGAATATCCACGTACAACAAATATTTAAGAATATCCACGTACAACAAATATTTAAGAATATCCACGTACAACAAATATTTAAGAATATCCACGTACAACAAATATTGAAGAATATCCACGTACAACAAATATTGAAGAATATCCACGTACAACAAATATTGAAGAATATCCACGTAGAACAAATATTGAAGAATATCCACGTACAACAAATATTGAAGAATATCCACGTACAACAAATATTGAAGAATATCCACGTACAACAAATATTGAAGAATATCCACGTACAACAAATACTGCGCGTAGCTGTCGCTTTTTTGCGGACTATGGATGCAGAATATGCATTTTATCCCCCTTTTCTGTTTTTTTCTTTTCTTCCTGACCTGAGGGGGGAATGGCTGTCCATATATCTATCTATTTGCATCTCGCTCTCTCTATATATAAATACATATATGTGTGCTGTCTATCGCTCTATACATTTTTATGTTTGTCTTCTATCTATGTATTTTAGATTGATGACTATCAACATACATGCATATATATATATATATATATATATATATATATATATATATATATATATATATATATATATATATATTTATATATATATTTTTTTTTTTTCTTTTTTTCTCATACTTTAGAGGGTGGGAGGGTGGCGTCCGTAATAGCTTCCAGCGAGACTTGCACCCAGACTTGTTTCGCAACGATGGCCTACACCTGAATGAAATTGGTTCGGCGCGTTTCGGGAGGCTTCTTGACGAGGCAGTTAAAAGCTTTTCGAAAAGCCTTTCAAAAAACTGTTTGTGCTTGTGTGTATGTGAACGCCACAACCGCGCCACTCATTGCCTCACTTCGCCAATCTTTCAGATCTGCCGCCAACACTTCACATAAGCCTCTCGCCACTGTATGCGCCGCCCCGGCCCGGCAGCGGTAGTCGGAGAGTGGCAGCAACCCCCAACTCGCGTGGGTTCAGGTCACCAGCGTGACTTTTAAGCTAATTTCTAAATGTTGTATCTGCTTGACCTTTCCGCAGCGGATGGGAGACGGGAAGGAATAGTAAAAAGGAGTTATTTGCCCTCAGAAAAATGGAATAACGTCCCTACTTGACTGTTATATAATTCCTCTCCTGTCATTCCAAGGACAGACGACGGGCTCATTCGCATTGAGGTTTCTTATTATTTTTATAGAAAGTATTCGGGGCAGGTCAAAGATCCGTGTTTTCATTGTCATACATTTTCAGCGTCAGAGCTGATCCGCGTCCTGACACAGGTCATATATTTGTTTGTATTCGTTAAAAGCGGATTTCGGACCAAACTTTTGAAGCCGTGTAATTCGGGTTATTGTCAGCCCGGTGTAAACAAGGCCGTGTTTGGCGGCGCTGCAGGTCGAGGCGGGTCAGTAATTGTAACTGAAATGATTGTAATATAAAACTTGGAGGCAAACATTGGTTGGGCACATTGACATTTTATCAACAATCACCATTTTTATTAATATTTCAATATATACGTTCCTTTTTTTCTTTCATTTCCGCTGTGTGAATTCACAATGCACGGTACACTCTCCGGAATGGGCGGTGTACATTACGCTCCCTGCCGCGTGGGAAAACTCTACTTAATGAGAGGAGTAAAAAAATGTGTATTATATATATATATATATATATATATATATATATATATATATATATATATATATATATATATATATATATATATATATATATATATATATATGCCAATGTCAAACTTATGTACATACAAACGAGTATCCCAGGCACATTATAACAGAAATACACAAACAGAAAGCCAGACTGACAATCAAACGAACAAGCAGACGAATGGACAGGTGAAGAGACAAACAGACAGGTAAAACTTAAATTAAACAGCATATCGACAGACTTTGGCACTCTCTCTCTCTCTCTCTCTCTCTCTCTCTCTCTCTCTCTCTCTCTCTCTCTCTCTCTCTCTCTCTCTCTCTCTCTCTCTCTCTCTCTCTCTCTCTCTCTCTCACACACACACACACACACACACACACACACACACACACACACACACACACACACGAGAGGGTTCGTGAGGGCGTGGGATGAGTAGGACACACACCACAGACCGCACGCCACCGCACGCCCTCCCCCTTGAATCATGATTGAATGAGCGCTGAATCCAGGAAGCGACCCGGCCAACCATACCATACCCACACCACAGCCCTCTTCCCGCCCGCTCTCCCGCCCTCCTGCCTGCCCTCCCGCCCACCTTGTCCCTTTAGGATGACCTGGTTAACATGAGTATTAAGAGCTGAACGTTTTGTCTTTCTCATTTTAATAGGAGGAGAAGCCGTTGCAATGTGCTCTGGAGAATTTCGATCCCTTGCTTATAATGGAACGAGACTCCTCCCGTCCGTGGAATGTGGAATTAGGAGGCTCGGTGTGTTGGGGAGTGGGGTGAGGGGCGGAGAGTATAATGGGTAGGTATGAGTGTGGGTGTGTGGGTATGGGTTGGTGTATAAAGTATCAGTTACGCAATCTAACTCCTTCCTCCTGTTCCTCCTCCTCCTCTTCTCCTTCCCCGTCTCCCTCTCCTCCTCCTCCTCCTCCTCGTCATTTGCTACTCCTATTTCTTCGGGGCCGCCTCGTAATCCTTCGCTTCTCTTTCCTCTCCCTGAAAAGTGTCTGGCGGGAAGAATACGACAATTACCTACATAAAAACGGCGACAAAACCAGCGCACACAATCACCACAAATGGTCTCCTTCCGTTCCCACTCCCGCCTTCCTGCCAGCCCATCGTTCCCCTCTCTTCCTACCCCTCTCCTACTCCCTCCCGTTCTCTTCCTCCCCTCTCCTACTCCCAAATGCCGACTGATGGATAGTGGGATCTTACAGCTCACGGGGAAAAAAAGAAAGACATCACTCGTTGCCAATTCTGTATCTCATGTAGGACCGAATGGCCTTTCCTCTTTCCCTCTTTTCATAATTTTTTCCTACCACGTCTGTTTATTTTATTTTTTTCCTCCGTGTCTCTTTGCCGTTCCCCTCCTCATCTTTCATTCCTCTCCCTCTCTTTCCTCTCCCTTCTGTTGGCTCGCTCTGAAATACGTTTGTCTCCTCTTCCAGAACTATAATGCAATCTTTGTTTTTATTAGTATCTGCTATTCTGCTTGTCTCTACCTCTACCTCCTACTTTTATTTGGGTCCCTTTGTCTGCTGTCTGTGTGTGAGGGGCTGTGCAGTAGTGGTGGTAATAGCAGTAGTTGTAGTAGTAGTAGTATTTGTAGTATTAGTAGTAGTTGTTGTAGTCGATCCTAAATTAAAAAACAGGCGGATAGATTTTCATCCATCCGTCTTTATCTATGTCTACGCTGCCATTTATTTTTCCCCCGCGGGTGATGTATGAGAGGAGTCAACTTTTCAATAGCGTCGAGTGCAGCGGCGTGACGGATGAGCCATCACCTCCCGCTCACCCTTGTTTTTCCTTACCTTCAACATCGTTCTCACACCTCCCTCGTCTCGTGCCCGGATCATACCACACACACTCCCCGCGGTTCCCATCTCATCGCTCCTAGTCTTCCTGTCTCGCCTTTCAGCCTCACACTTTTCGTCTTTCTTTCTTTGCCTCATTACTCCATGCTCACCCTAACCATGCACTTCACTTCTTATCTCCTCTCTGCCTCACGCTTTTCGTCTTTCTGCGTACATTTTCGCTCGTTTCTTCATCATCTCCCCAACCACACCGTGCCTTACATCCTCCCTGCCTCACACTCTTCCCTCCTCACGCTCTTTATCTTCCTTCCTCCGCTAAAACAGTTTCAATAATCTTTTTCCACACGAATTCTACGAAGCGTTTTTTCACAGTGGATTGAAAAGTGAAGGAAAGGCTTTTTAGTACGCTCAAAGTGTTTAAATTCTTGGCTTCAGTACAGATGATCCCCCAAAAGAGGAATCAAAGTATCCTTCTGTGTAGACAAGGAAGCTTTTGGTCATAAGGGAGAGTCAGTGTGCGTAATGAAGAAGACTCGGAAAGAAGTATTTAAGTCGATCGCTCATATTTACCGTGCGCAGTGTGTACACAAGAATATGAGAGATGAAGAGTGAGAGCCAAATGAGCCTTGCGAGGGCCACGGGATGGAGTGTCAAGCGCAGAGATGATGGATGTCTGTGTGTGTGTGTGTGTGTGTGTGTGTGTGTGTGTGTGTGTGTGTGTGTGTGTGTGTGTGTGTGTAACCTATATGACGTTTGCCGACACAACTTACTCCGCAAGGATATATATTTTTTAATAAGGCTGGTGTCGGTTCAGTCATCTCAGGTAATGATGTTTTGCACTCGAACGGCAACAGCGATCCGCCGTATCTGTAGCACTGTTTAAATGGGAGTGTCGATTCTGCCCAGAGGTTTATGCTGCGTTTGGTGATCATTATGTGAAATACCTGAATGTGATTTCTCTGACACACTAACTTCGTAATGTTGTCTTCCTACGGCCTATTAGAGACCATTTGTGAGTTGTTTGTGTGGGGATGGGTGGGTGATTATGTGTGTGAGTGGGTGTGTGGATGTGTGAGTGGGTGTGGGTGGGTGTGTGGATGTGTGAGTGGGTGTGGGTGGGTGTGTATAGGTGGGTGCATGGGTGAATGAGTGTTTGTGTTGTGTCTAGTTGTTGCGGGTGTGTTTGTTTTCCCACAACTTTCACAGTCTAGACATCCCATATGTTCCCAAACACCCGGACTGCCGCGGACGTGACAACAATAGCTCGCTCAGGTCGGCGCCGGAGCTCATTCATCAAGGCGCTTATAGTTACTTAGAGCCGGCCGAGGCGCGTACCGGGCGGCGTATTAGTAATGGGATTTACCGGCGTTCGTGAATCCATCCCCGACGCGGCCTTCCCGAACCCTAACACCTCGCCACATGTATCCCTAATTGAACCTTTCCTAAGCCTCTTTAGTCTCCCCTACTACACACGTTTCACCCCAGCGCTCCTCTCTCTTTATTATGATTTTTTACTCCTGATCAGAATCTAATACCTTTAATTGCCCCGCAGGCTGGGTGGATAATCGGATTATTGCTGCACTCATCGATGTTCTCTGACCCTCACCGGGGATATGCCTCTGTTGCGCTGCCTTGGTGTTTTTTTCTCTTTCTGCAGCGTGAGACGCTTGAATACCTGAATCCCGGTGCTCGAGGACGTCCATTCTTCAGTTACCTTTTGGGTCATATCATCCATCGCTAATATTTCTTACTGATGATAGTGTGTGTGTTTGTAAGGGAGGGGGGAGGTCTTTGTACATATTTATGCTCGCTTGAATACCTGAATCCCGGTGCTCGAGGACGTCCATTCTTCAGTTCACGTTATCCGTCGCTGATATTTCTCCTTACTGTCGCTACTGTGTTTGTGCAAAGGGCGTGGGTCTTTGTATGCATGTATATGTGTTTGTGTAAAGGGTTTGATCATGTTTGTGTATGAATGTATGTACGGATGTCTATGTATCTGTGTGGACGAGTTTGCTTTATGTGTGGTGTAGATGATACTGTGTCTGTCTGTTTACTGGCATTTAGCAGGTCTCTAAATGTCTGAAACTCGGTGGACTGCTCCATTCGCTCAATTTTCGGCCTCTGTTTCCTGCCTTTCCCATAGCCTTTCCACCCTTCCCTCCCCGACGCGTCAGTCTTAAGTCGAGAGCTCAGTATTACCATTACGTGCGAGGGTTTCCTCCTGGCCTCGATATCAACGCACTGTGAACCTTTCCTTGCTGGTTTCCACTGGCTTTTTTCTTGGCACAAAGGCGATACGTGGCCGACCGCACAAAAACAGTCTCTATACTTTTTTTTGCATGTTTCCTGGCGTAATGCAGCACTGTATATTTTTTTTTTTAGAGCAGAGGAAAGAGTTCAAGGGCTTAAAAAAAGACAATAACGAAAAAAAAAAAAAGCCCGCTACTTACTGCCCTTAAAAAGATTAGAGAGGAGTGGCCGAAAGAGAAGTCAATTTCAAATTTTGCCATCTTCATCGTTCCCAGATAGATAATTTCATATATGCTTTAACTTTAATTATCTCAGCATACGTACTACGTCTCCGTTGCTTGATATAATGTTTGCGGATGTGAGTGAGTGAAGGCTGGCCACACACATTCTCCTTCCCCCTCAAAAACACATCCACCCTTACAGAATCGGCCAACGTACTGATTCAAGTTATGCCTCACAGGAAATAATGATAGAAACTGGTAATAATAAATAAGGATAGGCACTCTTAATAGTTGGTAATAGTCTTCGTCAAGGAAAACTAGATATTCATCGTGGCTGCTGCCTTGAGCATATGGTTCGTGTGAGTAGTAGTTCTCGTGCGCAGCCTCAGGTAAGGTTTAGGTAGAAACTCCCCATGAAAGCCTTGGAAGCATTATTAGAACGCATCAACAAGCATGGTAACGTTTAATATTCATAATGTACGCCAGTCTGTCTGTATGTATGTATCTCTGCCTCTGTCTCTCTCTCTGTCTCTCTGCATCTGTCTCTCTGTATCTGTCTTTCTCCCTCCCTCTCCTGTTTAGTAAGTCCTGTAGTCGAGGGTGTTTCCGTCACCTTTAGGAAGGGTGAGCAGCTCGCCGTCCCGTCCCGTCCCGCCGACAGGCTCTCCGTCAGCCACTTTGCCAGGAACAGAAGCACGCAACTCACACTCAAAGCTGCCAGATCGTCCCACTCAGCCTCTTATATTTGCCGATTTCCGACCCAAGAACTGTCTCCTCCAACCCCAATAACGAGATTCATTTATAGTTAATTTCTGATGTGCTTTGGCAATAGGTAAGCTTCAAAAACCGGTCAATACAATGTTCCGAGCACAACAGTCTGGCAGAGTTGCCCACACTCTATCCTCGAATACATTTCCGATGATCAGCAATAGCGGAAACTTTTTTTTTCCTGCTCTTGAAACCTAGACTCATTTTTTTCTTTCAAAGTTTTGCAGTGTTTGATCACTGGAATATAAAAAGTGATATCAGATTTTCGCTTAGTTGCATTATTACTGTAAACGCTCTTAATATCCCGATGCAACGTTGAAACATTTGCTCTTTTTAATAATGTAAATGAAATATGACTTACCGTTCGCAAAGACCGCACATTAATATCTGTTTTGTGCTGTGAGGGATGAAGTCAGCCTCGCATGCTGCAGCTGTACACAAGGTCGGGATGAAATGGAATACGTAAACAGTTTTCAGGTTCTCCAAGAACAAAGAGATATAAACCCTCCTGCTCCTCACTCTGACCTTGTTTGTTTATTTGTCTTCTAAGATTCTGGGACTCCTGAATAGCCAAGATGTGTGACTTATGTTTTGGAAATATTCCTTTTATCTTTAGTATATTTCCGACGTGCATTTCGTCCGTATATTTTTCGAGTTGTTCCCTCCGTCTTAGTCTAAAAAAAATATGCAGAGCCTTTGGAATGGCCAGAAGTGGATAGGAACTACGATTTAAGCATTCGTTTCCGTAACAACAAAGTCGCGTATAATCTGACAAAACTCAATAAATTTTACATTCTCTTCCCATTATTTGCTGACTCACATCACAGCTCTTAATGTCCCATCGTGCAAAGCGAACACTTTCCTAGTCATTGAAAAAAGGCGAAGTTAAAAACAAAGAAAATTAAAAACCTTTGGCAAGTGTCAATATAAACGAAGAGCGATAGAAAAGCCTGAACAAATTACCGTATTTTTCTTTCTGTGTAGTGTCTTTCCTGTGAAGTAAAATTATGGTCATCAAAGCTCGCGCTCCCCTTCCTGCTGTAGCCACGCACCGCTGGCGAGGATGTGGTGAGGCGTCTGAGATGGACACCGGTGCTTTTTTTTTCAGTGAGAATTTTCTATGAACTTCCTGCGGCAGTTGTACAAGGTTGCCAGCATTGTGTTTTGTATAACTGCTGTACATAAGCCAGATGTGATGAATTTCCCGCAGACACAGACACCAGTAATAATTGCCAATATATGATACGAGTTAGAGATTTCCATATTATATACTAATCATTTTGACCTCAGTTATGATTAAAGAAAAAAATAAATGTTAATATTTCGTGGCTTTTTTCCCTTATCATAATGTGGTTAATAATGAAAATCGCTTTTATCTACTTAACAAGTTATAGAATATGCTTGATTTCTCGTTAATATACACCCAAGAAAGTTTAGAAAATTCAATAGGTATAGATTCATTACTCCTTTTGTCATATGGAACTGTTTACAGAACTGGTTACCATGCATTTGAGTAGCAGTCAGTTAAGGATTGACGTTTTAAATCTTTATCATATACACGGAACTTTAGAACGTTTTTTATTGTCTTTCGTTTCCTTGCACTTTTAGATAAATTAGGCATACGATAAGCATATAGCAAGCGTTTAACGATTTTTATCTTTGCAAGCATCTGATGGTATATATTTGCTTCATTTAGATTCATTGTATATTAAAGCTCGTTCCTCGATGCTACTTCAACAGCGATTAGAATCTTAAACTCCATCTTCCCATAGTTTTAGATATTGATTAACTGGACATGAATTACAAGGTCAGTATCGTAATAGGTGCAATCGTAAGGGAGACTGAGCGACCCCATACTTCATTAATCATGGACGTCAATGCGGCGGAGCTTGTAATACGAACAGCCAATCACGCTCATCACTCGCCTGTAATTGTGAAGAGGCGGGCAATTATATCGGATGGACGCGGCGGTAAGGGAGCATCGCGTCCACAGGAAAAGGCTCCCTCTGACTGAAGAAGCGGAGCACCTGCCAGGCCTGATTAAAATTATAGTATTATCGACTCTCTCTCTCTCTCTCTCTCTCTCTCTCTCTCTCTCTCTCTCTCTCTCTCTCTCTCTCTCTCTCTCTCTCTCTCTCTCTCTCTCTCTCTCTCTCTCTCTCTCTCTCTCTCTCTCTCTCTCTCTCTCTCTCTCTCTCTCTCTCTCTCTCTCTCTCTCTCTCTCTCTCTCTCTCTCTCTCTCTCATAATTATATTTCCATGTAGCCTCGGAGCCAGGAATAAACGAAATCAGCCTCACATTACCTTGGCAGCTGACAGGTGTGGAGAGTCCCAACCCACCTGTTATCCCCTCCTTGTGCTGCCTTCTTCTATGTGATTTTTCTTGTAGGCCTACTGTCTATTTTTTTTCTTTCTTACTCCTATCGTGTGCCTCTCACGTACGCCTTCTCCTCCCCTCTCCATTTCTTTCTACTTCAACCATCCCTTCGGCGTGTTCCATATTCTTGTCCTGTTTCTCTCTTTCTCTTTCATATTCCCTTCCTTCCGTTTTAATTTTCTTTGCCATGATTTTTCCTCACCGATTTCTTTGTACGTGTTTCTCAGGTCGTTTGCGCCATCTTTTTGTGTTACTTTTCTTTCCATTCCATTCTAATTTACCTGTCCCCTCGTATCCCTTTTCTCTCCTCCCATTTCCTCTTTCTTTTCCGTGCTTTTTCCTTGCCGATTTCTCTGTACGTCTTTCTTATGTCGTTTGCTCCATCTTTATGTGTTATTTTTGTGTTACTTTTCTTTCCATTGCATCCTACTTTACCTGTCTCTCGCATCCCTATCCTCTCCACCTATTTCCCCTTCCCTGGCATCGTTTCTTCCTCCCTTTTCCCCGGCTCACCACCCCACCCAGCATCCTTCTTCCCTATCTCCTTTAGCCTCGCATACCCCACGTCCACAGTCTGTCTTCCCGATGTTATCTACTGTATGCGTTCCTCTCCGTCTCCTCTCCCCGCCTAACGTTCTCCCTGGGATTACGTTACCCCTTCCCTTGCCATTTTAATTTCACTCCCGCTGGATCTTCCCCTACACTTTATCTCCCATTCTTTACTCTTTCCTCTCCCCATTTCCGTTACTCATCATCCCACCCTGCCTGCTCTTCAATCACCTCACCTGTTCCTTATCCCTTTCCTTGCCATTCATGTTTCAGTATCACATGTTTTTTTTTTCATCTTGTATCTTTCCCATATCTCATCCCCCATCCTCTATCCTTCCCATTCACTATTCCCCTTTGCTCATCATCCCACCCTGCATGCGCCTGCCTCGCCTCAACGGGTCCTTTCTGCGTGTCGAAATGGAGTTAATGTTGACATATCCTCCCTCTCAGATAAGCTTAGTTTGGTTTTAATGAGGAGATGAAGGGAGGATTAGAGAGAGAGAGAGAGAGAGAGAGAGAGAGAGAGAGAGAGAGTTTATTAAGATGCACAAGACAAAAACAGACACTGAAAGAGAATAAATAAATAAATAATCGCATACATAAATAAAGGAGACAAGAAAAAGAAAGAAAAAAAGGAAATTGAAAAGGGATATGAAAAGGAAGCGCAAAAAGAAGAGAGAGAGAGAGAGAGAGAGAGAGAGATTGGCATTGCAGTTGGCGTTGAAAAGAAGCAGATTGGCAGAGAGAGGACGAAGGGGCGAGGGAAAGGGACCGTCAAAATAATATCTTTCCCTCTCCGTATCTTGTTACATTATTTTCGTTTCTCTTCATTACATTTTGTGCGTCCGCCAGCCGGGTCTGAATCTCCTCGGCCGTTCTTTAATTCGAGTGTCTTCCATTGATGTGCTGCTTTTTAGTGGGCGGAATTCTCGGAAACGTGTTTTCACTCCGGGCTGTCTGGGCGCATAATTGTGTCTGTCTATCTGCCTGTCTGTCTGTACGTCAGTCCACACATGTAAGTGTATGCACGCATTGTATTTATGTATACGTATACGTACGTATCTGTTATATACATATATTGTATGGATGTATAAATCTATGTATTTATGTATGTATGCATATATGCATGTGTGCACTCATGAGAAATGTAGGAATATATGTATGTATGTTTTCCATACCAGTTTTCCGTTCAGTATACACACCGACACACAGACGGAAAACTGGTATGAAAGAGAACTTGCATGCAAAATACGTACATTCTTCATTAATTCATGCATGTATATATGCATAATTTGCATATTTGTCGCACTGAAAACTAATCGAGCAACAGATACCCTGCGCTGCAAGGATCGGCCTCAGGCTAGGGCTCCCTCAGTAACGGTGTCCTCCAAAATGTTATTCTTGGCCTTGTGTTTTCTATATATACGACATAGATAAGTTCGACGCCAGTGGCCAACACTGTTGCAAAATTCTGTGACAGCATCACCATGGGAAACGCGAGAATCTCAGACTTATCTCCCGCAAAATTGAATATCTAGTGTGGTCTGGCGGCTGAGAAATTTCATTTAGCTTGCAAACAAATGTTGCATTCCTCAAGGCGACAGTAATAACGAGAGTTTTCAAGGTGGCAGTAATAATGAGATGTTTTCACGCTGAGGTATGCGGCAGAAAATCTGAATATGTACAGTGTTTCATCGCTCCTGCTGTTTTAGTGCTTTTAAATCTCAGATTATTCCAGTAATTCAATGCGGCAGCGAGCGGCCACTAGGCGGTGACTGAAAATTTTCCGGCTTGTGGCGGCGGGCGGGACTCGAACCCGCGTCTTTCTGGACGCCTCGCCAGCACGCTAACCACTCAGGCACCGCCTCCCCTTTTTTGTTTGTCTAATCCTTAATCTGTATATCTGTCTTTGTATGGATGCCTGTCAATAGTCTTGCAGCCAGCCTTGAAAGTTGTTTGCCTGAATGTCTAATGATCTCTCTCTCTCTCTCTCTCTCTCTCTCTCTCTCTCTCTCTCTCTCTCTCTCTCTCTCTCTCTCTCTCTCTCTCTCTCTCTCTCTCTCTCTCTCTCTCTCTCTCTCTCTCTCTCTCTCTCTCTCTCTCTCTCTCTCTCTCTCTCTCTCTCTCTCTCTCTCTCTCTCTCTCTCTCTCTCTCTCTCTCTCTCTCTCTCTCTCTCTCAACACCCCCCCACACACATACACACACTCCAGTAATGACTATTTGGTTTTAAAATTGATTCCAAATTTATTTCAGATTTTTTTCATAACCCTGAAAACTTCGTTATTTATATCCTCTGCATATTAATTAGTTCTTGTTTTGCATATAGTTTTTTTTCTGTATATATTCAAACATTTCCTAGTCGTCCTTTCATGTCTCTTGTTTTTTAAGTGTTCTTTTTAATTATTCCTATTTTTACTAGGGTTTTTTTTATTCTCGCGTGGTGTTTTTTTTTCTTCTTTTGCTGTTCCTATATGTAATTGTGTTTTTATTTTTTCCGGCACGGCTCCGTCTTTCCCTCCCTTCCATTGTGAGGCACGGCGCGGCATCACGTAGTCTTAGAGAGAGGAAAATCCCCTCGAGTCCTTCCTGAACTAATGAGTAACCCTCTTCACTCCTCATTTCCCTTCGCCACCTTTTTCCTCCCTTCCTCTCCCCTCGTCTCCCCTCTCCCCTCCTCGTCACCCTTCTCCTCCCCTCTCCCCTCGCTTTCCCTCTCCTACCCTCGCCACCTTCCCCTCACCACCCGTCTCCTCCCCACGCCTCGCCCTCGACTCTCCCTTCAAAGATCTCTCTCTCTCTCTCTCTCTCTCTCTCTCTCTCTCTCTCTCTCTCTCTCTCTCTCTCTCTCTCTCTCTCTCTCTCTCTCTCTCTCTCTCTCTCTCTCTCTCTCTCTCTCTCTCTCTCTCTCTCTCTCTCTCTCTCTCTCTCTCTCTCTCTCTCTCTCCTATCTATCTATCTATCTATCTATCTATCTATATTTGTCTGTCTGTCTGTGTGTCTGTCCTCTATCATCAGTTGCATCAATATTATCCTCACCATCAACTTAATCATGATCGCAATAACCACTCCTGTTGTCCTCATTTTCCGCTCCTCTCTCTCCCTCTCCCCACATCGCCTCTTCCTCCTTTAAAACATAGGGGTGAGGGGAGGGAAGGGGAGGGGGAGGGAGCTACAAGGCGTTCAATACCTGACAAACTGTTTCCGGAGCCGGTGGTGAACTGCCCTAAATACCCCCGAGTCCGCCTGCATGTTCGTTGCTGCTGGAACTTTGTAAAGCCTCGAGTTTGTACACTGATGACGACCGGACTAAAGGACGAGGAGGAGGAGGAGGGGGAGGGGGAGGGGAACGTGGTGGAGGAGGAGGAGGAGGAGGAGGAGGAGGAGAAGGACGAGGAGGAAGTGGTGGAGGTGGTGGAAGAATTAAAAAGAGGAGGGGAAGCAGAAGAAAAAGGAAGAGGAGGACGAGGACGTGGAAGAGGAGGAGGAGGTGGAGGAGAGGTAGAAAGACGAGGATGAAGATTAGGAGGACGAGGACGAGGATGAGGACAAGGAAGACGAGGAGGAGGAGGAGCAAGCGATAGCAGAGAACTGTAAAGCAGAAGTAAACAAAAATATTGGAAATTAAATGTTATTGTTGTTGAAGGAAGGAACGCAGAAAGACTATGAGAATAGAAATGCCGTGGAAAAAAAAACATTGAACTTTGTAACGAATGACAGGTGAATGGAGCGGTAAAAATTGAGGCAAAGAAAAAAAATAATGAATAGCGGTAAATGAGAAATATTTGTTTTTGTTTTTTATGAAGAGAAAGCGACCTTGGTGACCCTTAAAGGAAAGCTGTAGTTTGGTCAGGAGAGAGAGAGAGAGAGAGAGAGAGAGAGAGAGAGAGAGAGAGAGAGAGAGAGAGAGAGAGAGAGAGGCAAACAGACAGAGAGACAGACACAGACAGACACACAGCCATGCACAGACACAGACAGACAGACAGATGGACAGACAGAATAATCATAATAAAGAAACGAAAAATATATAGACAGTCAGACAGACAATGTACAAGCCACGATGTTTTTCCTGTGTTCTCGTATATAGTTAGTTATTAGTGAAATTCGTAGAGTTCAGACAATGTTAGAGTTTCAAAGTGAGAGAGGGAGGCACGACCAAGTGGGGGCAAGAGTGCAGGTGAACGGAGAGAGCCAGGATGGGGTGACGGACTTACGATGGGCCGGGAAAAGAAGAGCGTGAAGGATGAGGGAAACATGTTGTGTGGCGGGTGAGTGGCCGTGGAAAATGGAAAAGAACGGACGGTGTGGAGATAATTAGGGTGTGGCGGCGGTGGGTGGGGAGGGCATGGGCAGGGCAGGGCAGGGCAGGGCAACACTGGGCGGGGCGGAGAGGGGAGCACTGCGAGCCTTCAGCCGTCAAGCCAATGTGAAGCAAGGCGAGGATGGGTGTGGTCACTCCAGTTCACGAAGGTATTTTCTTTTCTTGTAGAGGGAAGGTGTGTTAGAGCTCGCTTATAGTGAAACCAAATTGTCGGGTCCGTTTTGGCGTTGGCTCTCGCGGGTCCATTTCTCCCCTCTGCTCTGCCACACAGTCCCAACACCTATTTTTTCCTCTCATATGTTACCTATAGCTTACATATGAGAGGAAGA
>NC_066529.1:1382500-1445000 GCF_024679095.1 Eriocheir sinensis | reverse complement strand
CCATTCTTGCTTAGGGAAAATTTTGTTATTGGTGACGAGGTTGCGAGGTTCGCTTCCAGAGTATCAGAAGTATAACCAGAGGGACAACTGTAACGATGATCCAAAAACAAAAATATCAGCATCAATAATAACAAAAAAACAGCGAAAGCAGTAAGCAATTCGGAGCAAAACAAAAGCGGTAACGAGACAAACAATCTATAATTCAAGTGCAAGTAACCTCATCATAGCAGAGTACATCAAGGACCCGCGGCAGCTTCCATTTACACTCTTGCTTCCCCTTTAAAACTTACAAGACGAGGAAACCATTCTTGCATATTGCTTCATTCTTTTCCTGGTATTCTTTCCTCCGCCGCTTTATTAGTATTCCCCTCAGCCCGGCGACCCCCTCAGTGACCTGCCCTCTTCCCTTCCCCTCATCAGCCACCAGAGCTATTTAAGAACCACCCCTCACGCGCTCCTCACATCCTCCCACATTCCCATTAGTGATCCTCGCTTTTTCTTAGCCTCGGATTTCCCCTCGCCGGCCAGACCCTCGTCCTCTCACTCTCCTCTCCAGCCTTTTTTCCCTCGCCTCCTGTCACAGTTCCTCCGCTCCGTACCCTCACAGCTTCCTCCTCGCCGTCCCTCAGCCTCAACGCACTCCGTTATCTACCCTCACGACTTTGACTGGCCTCTCCTCCCATGCACACTCCCCTCCCTTTCGTCTTCTCATGCCGTCCCCTTCAGTGGCCACACGCGTTTCCCTCACCGCCTCTCACAATCTCCCCCTTTCATCTCCTCCGTCGCTCCCTCACCGTCCTCCCCTCACATCGTACCTCTACTCAACCCTCCTCACCCTCTCTCTCCCTTACTCTCTCCCTTTACTTCCCCTCGCTACCACATTATTCACGACTCGTCCCCTCTATATCTTGTCCCCCTCTTGTGTGTTTGCCGCGCCTGGACTGAAATCCGGCAGTGAGCAGGGAAAATCCTAAAAGAGGGGTGGGTGGGTGGGTTTGTGTGTGTGTGTGTGTGTGTGTGTGTGTGTGTGTGTGTAAGTCTGACGTAGTAGTGAAACAGAGAGAGAGAGAGAGAGAGAGAGAGAGAGAGAGAGAGAGAGAGAGAGAGAGAGAGAGAGAGAGAGAGAGAGAGAGAGAGAGAGAGAGAGAGTTTTTTCGTTCAATTAACCAAATTAAACAAATATGTGTAAAATGACAGTGATTTGAAACTTTAGTTCATATGCTGCAGAGTTTTATTTGATACTTTTTATATAAGCCAGCCGGTTCCCTGTGCATGTATATATATAGTGTGTGTGTATGTGTTCCTGTGTGTGTGTGTGTGTGTGTGTGTGTGTGTGTGTGTGTGTGTGTGCCGAAATAAAAGTAAAATCCCATGATAAAGCGCCGGGTGTATTGAAAAAAATGGGCTTATTACTAAATTAATTCGTAAACTGCCTCGTTCGCTTGGTTTCCCCTGCAGCCGTTCCGTTTATTTTTGGTCCGTCGACTCTGATTCAGCGCGCGCCTCTCCTTATAGGTCTTGCCCCAGCAGACATCCCTTCGCTTAGAGCCCTAGACGTTTTTTTGTTATATTCTCTGCCGGGTGAGGGGTCAGCGGGGCCCTGGAGCGTGTAATGATATAAAAGTAACATGCGTAGGAAAAAATGGTGGAAGAAGACGACCATCAGGCTGAGGAAAATGGAGGCTTACTCAGGGGAGACTACTACGAATGGGTACTCGGAGGGGACTAACAACTCGAGCCGGCTTTTGGACTCGTCTGAGGTTCTTTTTTTTATTTTTTTCCACGTGGCGAGAGAGGAAAAGGACGCTGAAGGGGGTTGGCCGGAGAGGAGAAACAAATAGTTAAAGTAAGGAAAGGAGAAATGGTGTTAATGTTCTTACTAACGAAAAAGGAATGTCCGCGCGTGAAGGAGGGAACCACAGGATTGCACTAAGTCGGGGAAATGAGGCTTGCCCATTACCCTCTCCTCATTACAAGGTTTAGAGAGAGTCTTTGAGAGCAACTTAGGACGAGAATGCCATCTAATAACACTTTTAGCCGCCTCATATCCTCCTTCACAATCTCGTTCACCATTCCAACTTTCTCCAAGTCCTCTCTTCTTGTCTCCTTTCTCTCTGCTCTCTACTAGTCTTATATTTTACTCATCATATTTCTTTTTATTTTTCCATCTCCTGCTAAAGTCCAAAAATATTTCGTTGTTGTCTTTCTAATTTAATGTGACGAAGAAAATAGTTAAAATGGCCAAGTTTATATAGTGTAGCAGAGCGGGACAGCTGTCTCATCAGATCGAATTGTCAGATGAAGGTATTTAGTTTTTGAAACATTGAAGGAAAAACAAAATTTTGCCCGAATTTGAAAATATTTTGATGAAAAGATCAAAAGGTTAATTGCTGTGTAATATCTAACTTAAATTATGTCATTCCTGTTATGTTGGACGTTTGCTAAATTCTGTAGAATGATGCAAAAAAGAGACAGCATCAAATGAAAAGATAGAACTGTCAGTTTTGTATAGATCATGGGTGAGGGTGGAGGTTAGAACAGTCCTGTGGTCCTGCGGTGTTTAGCAGTGGAACAGCGGCAATATACTACAGCAGAAATAGATTGCCCAGAGAGGAAATTGGAAGTGAAAGTACTTAAAGCGTGGTTCCACCGAGGCAACATATTAGCAACATGTTGGCCAAGAGTGTTTCAGCCAGTTCAATACAAGGCAACATATAGCATGCGGTTGTGTGGCATGCTCCGGCGAACAGGTTACCCGTAAAAGGCGACGCATGCGGCAGGGTTTTCCCGGCTGCCTCGTGTTGAGTCGACCGAGAAAATATGAAGAGGTAGTACTAGAAGGATCTGCAACTGTCTCCAGCGGCTAAAAAGCTCAGTGTCATTGTAAATCTGAGTTTTGGTGGTATCAATCAATCAATCAAACAATGAAGGCATACGCCTGGGGGTGCGTCGCCTCGCCCATCCTACGACGGGGTTTCCTCTGGGGAATCTCCCTGCAGACCCCTTTGATGGTGTGGCCGGGGTCTGTTGGTGTGGCCGGGGTCTGTTGGTGTAGCCGGGATCTGATGGTGTGGCCGGGGTCTTGGTGTGGCCGGGGTCTGATGGTGTGGCCGGGGTCTGTTGGTGTGGCCGGGGTCTGATGGTGTGGCCGGGGTCTGATGGTGTGGCCGCCCGGTAATTCGTATCGCTCTTCACAGTTCTCAGTCAAAACGGTAATCAGCATCCCCCACACTCATCCGGTAAAAATTCGAGAGTAAAGATCGGTCATCACCTAGTAACTTTTCAAAAATATCATTTTGAACAATGTTACTGCCGATAAACAGTTCTCTTTTCCACCAGCGGGGCTTTGAGTCTTTTTTACGAATATTACACAACACCAAATTCGCAACAGCAGCGATCATCGTTTTGACAACTGGCTCAGTTTTTGTTGAGTCGGTGCAAAAGGGTTTGTGGCATTCGACATAAGAACTGGCATGTTGCATGCTGCATGAAGCACCAATGTCGCCTCGTCGCAGGCAACATTCAGTAGGCCACATGCAACATACAGGATGAAAGTCAGGCAAGTGCCATGCTACATGTTGCCTGTGTTGCCCCGGCAGAATCGCGTTTATATAGAGAGAACAGATAGCAAGGCTATGTGTCGGGCTTTGTCTAAAGCTTTTGAGATGGTGATGAATAATAAGAATTGGAGTTGGGAGAGTCATACCATGCGTAAAACTGTCAACAGATGAACACCTAAATCGATAAAGTGACAGCCAAGGAATTGTAGAAGTGAGGGACGACAGAAAACCAGTCTGACGTAAGCTTTCCCAGGCCCGGCCACCAGGTCACGTTTCTAGGCTTGCCGCCGCTGAGGGAGCCCCGCGAGGCCTCCATGATTAATGCAACAACAAACTTGATGGAACAAACATTTTTCTGCCTCCATGAACCTTCTGCACTTGATTGGCTGCGTTAATACTTGTATGGTAGCTGGGCAAGGTAGGGGTGAAGAGCGGCTATCCTTCTATACTCGGCCATTAAAGCAACCCAACGTCTGGTGTTTGAAACTTTAAACATGTTGACGACCCGCTGATAAGTCTTCCCCAGGCACGGGCCGCACAGGTAGCCGGTTCACGGTGCTGAGGTGCGCATTACCTAACAGTACACTGATGCAGAGACAGCAGTCCACGGTGCTGCAATACTCATTAGCTGACAGTGCGCTGACACGAGCACCTGTCCACGCCTCCCAGGGTGCGAGAGAGGGAGAGATCTGAAAACTCTCTCTCTCTCTCCTCCGATTACCACTCCCCCATCCCTCCCCCGACACACACTGATGTATATATTAAAGGTTCACCTCAGACGGGACTCTCATTTTCTGCTTATTTTGGGATTTATACGGACCGCCGATAATTTGGGGCGGACGGGGTCTTTGTAGGATGGAAGGTTATGTAACTTTCTCTCAAACAGCTGCCGGCGCACGGACAATATTTATCAGTGTGGGGTTATTCAGTAGTATGTAAAAAGATGTGTGTGTGTGTGTGTGTGTGTGTGTGTGTGTGTGTGTGTGTGTGTGTGTGTGTGTGAGTGCATCGATTATCCAACGGCTCCATTCCCGTAAATCAGTCAGCTCTACATTCCCTCCAGAGCTCGTCAATCATCCACAAACGGGTCCGGCGAGCTTTTCAGCGGGGACAAACGCTTCCCGAGGCGCGCGTTATCGCCATCCCAGCCCCACGAGGAGGCCAGGTGCGCCGCGCCGAAAACACCTGACCGCCGAGTGACTGCGGCCGTGTTATGTTCGTGTCCATGACGGGTTTAGGCTCGGTTGCTGTTTGTAATAGTTTGGGCAATACTAACATAAAAGTAGTGGGAATAGCAGTAGTAACATTATTGGTAGTAGTAGTAGAGGTAGTAACAGTAGTAGTAATCGTAGTAGTAGTGGAGTAGTAGTAGTAGTAGTAGTAGCAGTAGCAGTAGTAAGAACGTAAGGAGTCTGCAAGAGGCCGTAATAGTAGTAGTAGTAGTAGTAGTAGTAATGATAGTAATAGTAATAGTAGTAGTATAAGTAGTAGTAGTAGTCGTAGCAGTAGTAATGAAATCATAGTTGTGTTGATAATGTAATAATAATAATAATGTTGATGGTTATGATGTTTTTATTATCGGTATTATTATATTTTCATGACCAATTTTATAGCAATAACAGTATACACATCGTGCTATTAATAATCAGTCAATCAGCTGCTTTGTTGTCTCGCTTCGTTGTCGGAGAAATAATGGCATGGAAAGAGAACCGGATCTGTTTTGTCGCTTAATTCAACTTCATTCTGATTCGCCTGAAATTCATTATACTCGAACTGACAATCTGTGGATGGATGGCTGTGCGGGCGCTCTATTACAAGTCCACGTGTGTAAAAGACAACCAGCGGTGAAAGGAAAAAAAGACATTATATTATTTTGATTCGCCTGAAATTCATTATACTCGAACTGACAATGGGTGTGCACTCTATTACAAATCCCCCAAAATAAGAGACAACCAGCTGTGGAAGAAAAAAAAACACGTATTATTTAATTGATAAAATGCATGTGTATCATCGATATTTAAGCAAACGCAACAAGGAGAATATTCGCTTCTGACTGACTGGTGCCTTGACTGACTGACTGACTGACTGACCGACCTACTAACTGACTGACTTACTGATTGGTTGATGGACGGATTGACTGACTGACTAACGAGAGAGAGAGAGAGAGAGAGAGAGAGAGAGAGAGAGAGAGAGAGAGAGAGAGAGAGAGAGAGAGAGAGAGAGAGAGAGAGAGAGAGAGAGAGAGAGAGAGAGAGAGAGAGAGAGAGAGAGAGAGAGAGAGAGAGAGAGAGAATCATTACATCGGCAGCCCTGCGTACTCTCCCCCTCCAGCCCAATCAAGACACCAGCCCAGATTGCGGCACTCACAGGCTGGTGCTGGGCGGGGCTTAATTACCACGCGGAATGAGAGGGAGGAGGAGGAGGAAGAGGAGGAAGTAGAAGAAGAAGAAGAAGAAAAAGAAGAAGAAGAAACAGAAGAAAAAGAAGAAATAAAAATAGAAATGGAAGAAAAGGAAAAGAAGAAGGAGAAGAAGAAGAAGAAGAACAGATAAATAAAGAAAGACTATGAAGAAAGTGAAAGAAAAATGAAAAAGAAAATAAGAAAAAGAAAAAATAGAACAAGAAGCAGAAGAAGAAGAAGAAGAAAAAGAAGAAGAGAAGGAGGAAACATAAGAGATGGAGTAAAAGAAAAATGAGGAAGAAAAGGGAAAGAGGAAGAGGAGGAGGAAGGAAAGAAGGTGAGAGAGAGAGAGAGAGAGAGAGAGAGAGAGAGAGAGAGAGAGAGAGAGAGAGAGAGAGAGAGAGAGAGAGAGAGAGAGAGAGAGAGAGAGAGAGAGAGAGAGAGAGAGAGAGAGAGAGAGAGAGAGAGAGTAGCTACGTGTATATACCAATCCTACATTCACTGGCCTCAGGGAAGATATCGCTATCGTGTGTTATGTATTTTCTCCTTCATCGGAAAAGAAGCAGATCGGTGATGTGCTCTCTCAGACCCTTTTTCAGTTTCCTTCATCAGAAATCCTTGACGAGATATGAAAAAGTGTTTGTTAATTCGAAATCTGTGTCAGAAATGCAAACGAACACCCGCTGTGGCAGATAATTCTACTGATGATAGTTTTTTTTTTTTCTTTATGAAGTGATTCGCCTCGCTGGGTTGCCTTTGTTGTCCTGAGTTGATTACGGTGAATTAAGATCAGGCTCACTACCAAAGAAAAAACCCCGGCATCAGTAAGCGTAAGTCAGGATAATTATAGTATTCAATAACAGGAACGTGAAAACTTCTTATCATTGAACTCATAATTGTCGCACGAGGCAGGATCATTATAGCTCTGGTCGTTGATACTGGAGGTAATCTAAGCCTGCCACTATTGGTTGACCACAAAAACAGAACCATGTCGAAGTGCAGTTGATTGATAGTGGAGACCATTCGTTTGCGATAACAGATTACACCTTTGCCTTTTTTATTAGAGAGAACTAGAAGAGAAGAAAGTGAAGGTATCGCACGAGAACCAGCAAGAACAAATAGAATCGTAGCAGTAGTTGGAAGAGAAGATGATGAAGACGAGAAAAAAAAGCAAGAAGAAAAAGAAGAAGAAGAAGAAGAACAAGAACAAGAACAAGAATATTATATGTGAAAAGGAGGAGGAAAACGAGTGTAACGGAATAAAAAGAAACAAAAGCAGAAAGAGAAAGAGAGGTTGATCCATGGCAGGAATAGAAAAAGAAGTCAGGCGAAGGAAGAGGTGGAAGGCGGAGAGGAATCACTGTAGGCTAAGGGAAGAAAAACTAGCAACAAACGATAGAAAGAGGTGAAGGAGGAGGAGGAAGAAGAGGAGTTAGGAAATGGGAGGAGTTCCTGAGGGTAGTAACGTAGGAGGAGAAACAGAGAATGGCACTAAGGAGAAAGGCGAGAGGCGCAAGAGAACAGAGTAAAAGTGGAGGAACAAAAGAAACGGAAACTGGAGGCTGGGAGTGAGAAAAGGAGGAAGAAGATGGAAGCGAGGAACGAGAGAAGCAGGCTGGGGGCAAGGATTAAGTAGAAGAGGAGGAGGAGGAGGAAGAGGAGAAAGGCGGGGAGTGAGGGGAGCAGGATGGTAGCGGGAATAAGGGGAGCAAGAGGAGGGGATGAAGAGGATGAAGAGGGAGAAGAGGAGACGGAGGATTGAGATGGAGATAGGGATAAGTGGTGGAGGAGGAAAAAGAGGAAGGCGAGGAGTGAGAAAAGCAGGATGGTGGCGGGGAATAAGAGGAGGAAGAGGAGGATTGTGTCGAGGAGGAAAGGAGGGAGGCAGGAGTGAGAAGAGGAGGAGGCTGAGGCTGGAGGTACTTCGGGGACCCAGAAGGCACAGAGCACCGGGAGTCTGCGAGAAAAATGGCATTAATTAAGTGATAGTAAGCTGTTAATTCTGGGTTACTTTCACAGAATTACCGAGGAAACTTATGCGGGAAGATTTTCGCTGCGAGCAATTTCCTGGCGATGGGAAAATGAATTAATTAGTTAGTGTATATACAGAAATTTGAATAAGGTTACAAGTACATCAGGATAACAGTATTATTTGGTATTAATCCTGCGTCCCGTGTGACCGGAGGGCCTCGTAACGTTGCGGCCGTGCCCTGGGTGACAGATGGAATGGAGCTGCTGGTGCCGGAGTGTAATAATACTGCGACAGGAAATTCAGTCACCTATATATCATTCCCTGGCGACGATCGCTGCTGGAATACTGATTTCCTGTACACGTGATGATGGTAACGCGGTGGAAGACTCAATTATCTTTACCATAATATGATCTATCAATCAGTGATCATTATAAACCTGTCAAACTCAGCGAAATGACACCGCAGAATATAGAGAAATCATTATCACTTTCACAGGCAAGCATTCCAGTGTTATAATAATAGAACCAAGAATATTTATCTGTCGTATTAAGGGAGATTGTCATGTGCGGCAATGAATATTACTTGATCATTCATGTGTGGATCAGACGTTGGAGGTCTCGAAATGTGCATCGCTGAGTGCCCGGGGATCGAACCCGGGCCATCAGAATAGAAGTCAGGGCAGCCAACCAACTGATCCACTGATGATCTACTTGGTAATCGTATACCAAAGGCCACTTCTGCGGCACATAATCTGACACCCCCGCCGCCACGTGGGCACGAAGGAAAGGTGACCCCGCTCACACTCGTGGTAGCTGGAAAAGCTCTCCTGATTTCTATTCTAAATTTCTGGATTTGGATCCAGGCACTCCGTTGTGTACATTTCAAGATTATTCACTACGTTATTGCGGTTTCCCTGTATATAAACACCATATGTGTCTTTGGGGGTCGATCAGAAAAATTGCCAGCTACCCTGAATGTGAGCGGGTCATCTTTCCTTGTGTCCACAGCACGGGGCGGGGGTTTCGGGTGTGGCCGCGGAAGTGGCCTTTGGCACGGTGACCTTTTGGTTCATCAGTGGCTCAGTTGGTTTGCTGCCCTGACTTTTATTCAAAAGGTCGTGTTTCAATTCCCGGCATTCGGCAGTGTACATTTCGAGATTTTCCACGACGTTATCACAATTTCTCTGATAGAGGAAAGAGGAGGGCTTGAGCAGATCGCATATCATATCATCTGCCCCCAAAGGCTATCTTTGATCGGAGCGGAATCGAATGGCAACAATAGAATGTTATCCCTCTGCCTTGATGTTATATTTCTTCTTATTTTTCCTGCGCCGAGATAAGGAATACATAGGAAGAACAGACACCAGAAGACCTGGCGGTCTATGGCGAGGGTGTCTGTTTACTACCGCTCGAGATACTGGTGAAGATCGTTCTGTTGCCTACGCTGCACATCTTCCCTATGTGTTCTATAATCTCCAAGAGAGTGCCTGTCAGGGAAGAATAAAGTAAATAATAACCAGCAACCTGCCGCGCATTCAAAATAGGGAACAGAGGAGCAAACTTCTGAAAGATTTTAAATCATACTAAGAAGGGAATACTGACCAAGGAAGACTTTTAGAGTTTACCGGTGAAAAGGACTAAATAATGAGGATACTGGATAACGCTTGCATGAGGAAGTTGGAGAACAAAGCGTCAGGCTTACTGATATCTCACGCCATGCTTACTCTGATCGAATCCCAGTACAATAACAGTTTCATCCTTTTAGTTTTCATCAGTCAGGGAATAGATGCAAAACCTTTATTTCGTATATAAAAATGAAATATGCTACGGTATATATTCTAAACACACTCCGGAGGCTGCGTTTCTTCGCGGGCGTGTATACTTTTGTTGTCGTGATCCAAGCGGAATAATCAAATTAGTTTTACGCTGACAGTCTCTCAGTTTGGCAACACATTCTCCACGACAGAAACACTACAGTGCCGGCGTGTGATGGCTGCAGGACAAACGGAATTTAAAACATTTATATCCGTGTGTGTGCGTGTGAGTGTGTGTTTGAGAGAGAGAGAGAGAGAGAGAGAGAGAGAGAGAGAGAGAGAGAGAGAGAGAGAGAGAGAGAGAGAGAGAGAGAGAGAGAGAGAGAGAGAGAGAGAGAGAGAGAGAGAGAGAGAGAGAGAGAGAGAGAGAGAGAGAGAGCGGGGAAGGGCATGAGTGAAGGGGTAAAATATCAGAGTGGCAGGAAAACAAAACATTCATCGCTTCGGTTTCGTGTTCCACTGTTGTTATGCGCTAGGAATCCACATGGCGATAACTGACCGGCGCTATGGGAGGCGGGGAACAGCAGAACACCGTCATCACACCATCCCCGACACGTGCCAGCTGTAAATTCCCTGAAAATAAAGCGATGCATCTTGATAATTACAACTTGACCATTTACACTGCCCTGGACTGTCTCTCCGCCTAAGCTTACAAGAGTTCCTGGTGTAAATATGTCTTTCTTTCTTGTATACTCATTAAGGCTTTCTTCCTTGTATATGTATATGTATAAAGCAATGCATCTTGATAATTACAACTGACTTAACTATTTACTCTGCCCTGAACTGTCTCTCCGCCTGAGCTTACAAAAGTTCCTGGTGAAAATATGTCTCTTTCTTGTATACGTATAAAGGCTTTCTTTGTAATGATGGATTAGCGGGAAATATCAAGCCAAAAAAAGATGTAAAGGAGCTTAGTAAGAGAAAAGTTATTTTGTCTCTGTAGCACCACATCACGGGGGTTTTATATTTAGCTGCGGCTTAAGCTTACTCGCTGGGAAAAAAAATTGTTCAAAAAGAGTAAATAGGCACCTAACCGCTGATGAGGGCTTGGCAAAAAATAAAGTATGATATTCCACCGGTTGAGTTTTCGTCGATTTTTGTGGAAGTAGGGAAGTAGACTTTTTGATTTTGTATATACAGGTGAAACGATTAGCATGTTCTAAAAGGAATAATGGAATAATACCACTCAGAAACTGACAATTTGAGTAGTTATTTACTTCCCACTAAGGCTGTGGCCCTATGTAGATACGAGTATGTAATTTTTTTTCTAATACTTGTGGTAAAATGTATTCAAATGTCCTGTACAGATCCGCAGACTTACGCGAACTCGTCGTGTAAGGGAAAGAAATAATAATGAAAGCAGTTGTTGCAGTTTTTTAGCGCAAGTTTTACGTTCAAGATCAATAATGCTTCTTTAATAGTTATATATTAAAAAACCTAACTCATTTTATTCGCCTTAAGTCTAATGTGTGTGTGTGTGTGTGTGTGTGTGTGTGTGTGTGTGTGTGTGTGTGTGTGTGTGTGTGTGTGTGAGTGAGTGAGTGAGTGAGTGAGTGAGTGAGTGAGTGAGTGAGAGAGAGAGAGAGAGAGAGAGAGAGAGAGAGAGAGAGAGAGAGAGAGAGAGAGAGAGAGAGAGAGAGAGAGAGAGAGAGAGAGAGAGAAGGAGCATGTTTGTGTTATTTATTTCTCTAATCGACCTTTTTAATTTAGACCAAAAGCGGATTTTTTTCTGAATTAATAACGACCTCCCTCCGTCCCCATCTCTTCGGGGGGATTAAAAAAGGTTTAACTCTTAATGCCAATCTGAGACTTTGCTCATTCATTTATTCCTCTGCGAGCGATCTTCGTTACAAGGCAAGATCGTATCGTGTATATTTTTCGTACTGGAATCCTCTTTGTGCAGTGATTGACCAAAACAGTGCATCATAATATTTCCAGCCTTTGAAAAGTGCCTTTTGAAATGTTTGTTTTGATGCCGTTTATAGAATATATTATAGCATTCACACGACACGCGAAATTGTAAAGACTGCAACATCGGTTTACATATTTTAATTCAACAAAGTGTACAGAGTATTCAGTATTCAGCCCTCTTTGTGCGGTGTTGCTGTTCCATGTAAGTGTAAAGTAGTGCACATTTAGCCCGGTAGCTGCGAGGGTCATGTTTCTTAGGTTAGGTTAGGTTAGGTTAAAGGTCCCTCTAAGCAAAATAATGAGAAAGAATCATCACTCACGCAAACCATTTCATAATATATATCAACGCATTTGTGATCAGTTTATGCATCATCTATTTTGGGGGGTTTATATCATGACAAAAATTCGGCCTGTCGCTGGTACACGGTAAAGCCACAAATTTGGCCCGTCGCTGCTACCCGGTTAGGTCTGAACGTGATAGAAAAAAGATGACGCATGAGAGGAAGAAGAGTATCCTTTCACATGGTTAAGTTTAAGATACACAAAAACAGCTGGATTGACCTAAACATCTAGATTCATAGGCCAGTAAACCGCTCCCTGTGCTGCTGCTGAGCCAAATTACCCAAGTATAATGAATGGAGCAAAATATTTGGGTTTGAATTATCCTTTATTGTGAGCCGTATGGAGAGTGACCAAATGACGGGGAATAATAGAAAAAAACATATCAACTAGGGGAGACTTTATTAGCTATTTCCGAATTCATATCTTATACCAAACCTTCCATTGTTAGATAATTAGCGAGCCACCATTTCCTCCACGAATCACAAAAACACAAGTGAAACAAAAATAGAGTTGCTTGTATTACAGGCGACCAAAAGTTAATTAATAGCAAATATATAAAAAAAAGTAGAGGGGCGACGGAATTTGGTTTGTTTGAAATTAACAGTAAATGTCTGGTCAATCAGCCCGTCATTGTTTACTCTAATATTCATGAATCGACACATGATGCCACAGCCGAGTTATCTGCATCACTGTGGCCTGAATAACGTGTTGATATGGCCTGATCTCTCTCTCGCTCTGCCTCTATCTCCCACTCTCTCTCTCTCCCCCTCTCTCGCTCTCGCTCTCCCCCTCCTCCTCTACCTCCACACGAGAGTCAGTGCGTCAGTCACACAGCAAATCCCAGACAACCTCGATCCTTTGTTTGTTGGGTCGAGTCTTTGTCCGGCGTGCGTTGCTGGTCCTTAATTCCCTTCCTCCTGCCATTCCTCACTTCCTCCCTCCCACACTTCATCCCTTTGTACAGCGTGCCTCGCCCTCCCACCTTCCTTCCTTCCTTCCTGGTTTCCTGCTCTTTCCTGCTCCTTTCCCTTCCTCAAATCTTGCTGCCTCGCCTCGCTCATCACATTTTCTGGTCTTACATTCCTCATTTTTCTCTGCTGCTTCTGTTCCCCTCTTCCCCTCCTGTGTCCTCCTCTCCTCTCCCTCCTTCCTCCTAACTGCTTTGCTCTCTCCCTTTTACGTTTCTTTCCTCTCCTTTGTCTTCCTTTCCCGCTATTCTCCCTCCCTCCCTCACGTGTTCTTTCCCTTCCTTGTCCTCCTTTCCTTTCCTTTCCTTCTTTCCTTTCTCACTGTTTGTCTTCCTCCCTCCCTTCCTCATGCATGTTATAAATCCTTTTCCTTGTCCACCATTTGTCTCCCTTATTCCTTCTTTGCTGCCTTCTTCAAATTCTGCTTCCTTGCTTTACTCGTCTTCTGTTTTTGTTCTTGCGTACATTTCAGCTTTCTTCAAATCCGAATATCTTTAATTTCTTTCCCGTTCATTTCTTCTACTTTACCTTTTTTGTTCCCATGTTCCTTTCCTTCCCCCTTCACCATTTCACTTCCTCTTCGCCCTCACACACATTTCCACGGTCCGTTTGCTACTCTGTCTCTACGCATATTATCTGTCTTTTTCCTTTTGATTTCTTTTGTTTCTGCCTTCCCTCCTCTCCCCTCCACCATGCTGCTCGCCCAACTATCCGAGCTTTTTTTTCTTCCTCTCTCCATCCTCTCCATCCCTCACTCCCTTTCTCTCCTTTCCTTTCATCCTTGTCTTTTTCACAAGTCCCTCCCTCGTGCGTCACTTTATTTTTGACTTCCACTCTCAACAGTCCTTTCCTCCTCCGCCTTTTTTTTATATATATATTTTTCATCCTCTTTCTTTCTCTCTCTCTTTTTCCCGTGTTTTGCATAAAGTCTTTTTGGCGTCCTACATTCTTGGGAAAACTCATTCATCTATATCTCGTTATTACTTGTTTTCCGGGAATCTAGTGAAGTTTTTTTCTTCTCCTTCCCTATACGTCTTAATGCATTTTTAACTTGATGGCTTCCCCTACCTCGTTTGTCTTTCTTTGAGTTGGCCACACACACACACACACACACACACACACACACACACACACACACACACTTCTTTCACTTCACTTCACTTCACTTCACTCACTTTAACTATCTATCTATCTGTCTATCGATCTATCTATCCTGTGGCTACCTGGAGTCTATTTTCGGGGGTAAATTCGGGGCAAGAAGATTACCTTTTTTTTTTTCTTTTAGGTTGAAGGAAACATTCTTTTCTCAACCTCCTCCTTCCTCCCATAATCCTCTTCCTTCTTATCCTCCTCCGCCTCCTCCTCCTCGTCCTACTCCTCCTTCACCTCCGCCTCCGCCGCTTCCTCCACCTCCTCCTCCTCCTCCTCCTCCTCCTTCTCCTCCTCCTCCTCGTCTTCCTTCTCCTCCTCGCTCTCGACCTCCTCCTCCTTGTCCTCCTCTTTATCCTCCTCCAACTCCTGTTCTACCACGTTCAACTTCTCCTCCTCCTCCTCCCCCTCCTCCTCCTCCTTTCAACAAATTGATATATGCAGCATTGCAGCAGCAATCGCAACATGTTATTCCCGGGGCTATTGCTTTAAATCAGTCCACCTGCGTCTTGCCAACTTGTGTACTCAATTAGCTCAAGTTTGTCAGGTACCGGAGTGGTTATGGGAAGTGCTTGCGAGAGAGAGAGAGAGAGAGAGAGAGAGAGAGAGAGAGAGAGAGAGAGAGCAGAGAGCAGAGAGCAGAGGTGTAAGAATATATAACGCGAGGGTTGTGGCGTGGAAACGAGTCGGATTTGTCGGGCTAAAGTGCGCGTGCAATAGTATGTTTGGCGGGAGGGAGTGGAGGTGCAGGATGGTCCATGGCAGAGGAGAGGAGGAGGAGGAGGAGGAGGGAAAATGAATGCGCGCGGGGGAGAAAAAAAAGGTGCATGAAACAGGTAAATTTTTCCAGGTAGCAGGAGAGGAAAAGATGGCCTTTGTAAATCATAAAAAAGTCAGGGAAACTGAAAGGATAAGCTATATACAATGACAGACGCTGACGTACGTGTATGTGTGGGGGGAGAGGGGGAGGGGAGAGAGAGAGAGAGAGAGAGAGAGAGAGAGAGAGAGAGAGAGAGAGAGAGAGAGAGAGAGAGAGAGAGAGAGAGAGAGAGAGAGAGAGAGAGAGAGATTCAGAGGCGGATAAACTGACAGAACGAGACGGAAAAGAGTCATCAGAGGAACCTGTCTAACATCTGACAAGCTCCGTCGGGATGAAAAATCTTTACTTAGTAGAAAACAACGGACGCATTCCCCCCCCCTCCCCCCCCCGACCCACCCCCCGCGCGCACACACACACACACACACACACACACACACACACACACACACACACACACACACATGCATGCATCACACGCGCCCCTTTAAGCGATGGACGGAGCAAACACACTGTAGCGCCACTCCTCCTGTCGGGTGTTTGCGGGACACCTGCCGACTCCCACACCCCGGCCAGGTGTTACAGGTGCTGCTGCATTGCTCCTCACGCCTGCAATCTTGTGGGCGCACTTTAAGATGCAATTTAGCCGTGACCATTACTTGCATGTACTTAACTGTATGTGGACCGAGGCTAGGGGTGGAGGGGGTGTAAGTATGGATGGTAATGGGTGTTGGCGCGGGGCGAGGGGAGCGAAAAGGGAGACCCAATGTTATGGGAGGGTGTGATAAGCCTGCACGAGGTTAGGCGGAGGGAGGAGGGGATGGCTGTGAGAGCTACTGCGATTATGGTGTGGGTATAGAGGGGCTGCCGCTTTCTCGATTTGGGAGAGGGAAAGCCAGAGGAAAGGGAAGGGGAAGGCACGGAGTAATGCGTTGGGGTATTATACTGGGAAATCTTTGAGGGTGAGGGGAAGGAAGGGCGGCGACGAAGGGCGATCGAGGAAGGGGAAGGGAACGTGTATACGGCGTGTTGTAAAAGCGGGAAGGAAAGGAACAGAGGATCGGAGCGTTTAAAAGGTGTTCAGGATGTGTCTTGGAGTTCGGGAAGGGTAAGGTGGTGAAAAAAAAGAGAGAGAACGTGGTTTGATGAAAATTAAATATAATGAGAAACGATAAGAACATGAGGCGCAGGAGAAAGGAGATAAGAACTGGGAAAATGCAAGTGGAGGAGAGTAGGAGGAAAAGAACGGGAAGAAAGTAAAAAAAATGGAGAAGAAAAGAAGGAGGCAAGAAGTTTGAGGAGGAGGAGGAGAGCAGGAGAGGAGACCGAGACTGAGACGGAGAAAATGGAAAAGAGGGAGAATGACGAAGAAAATTATGAGAGGAGATTAGAGTGAAAACGGCGAAGATGAATTTTTAGGAGCTGGATAAGAAAAACAAGTTAGTAGCAAAAATATTAACCTGGACGAAAAAGTGAGAAAAGAGGAAGAAAACAAATAGGAGGAGGAGGAGGAGGAGAGCAGCCGTAGTAAGGGATGAAAACGGGCGAAGAGGGCTGGGTAAAAAAATAAAGAGGATGCTGCTGAAACGAAAAATATGGAGGAAAAGGAAATGAGAAAGAGCAGGCGCAGTTGGGCGACGAAAAACAAAGATGAAACGGACCTCTCCAAAAGATATTCACACACCAGATTGAAGCGCTGTAGTGTAAGACCCGAACACAGTAGTACAAGTTCAGCTAATGGTGGATAATTTTACAAACACAAAGTAATAAAGATTTGGAAAGAAGAAAAAGATGTACCACTATTACCAACACTACCTCCACCACCCCCACCACCACCATCACCACCGCCACCATCACATCCACCAATACTACCACTACCCCCAGCTTCATCACCACCACCACCACCAAATCCATCATCACCACCCCCTCATTCGCCCCTACACCACCAGCATCATCACCACCACTCGCCCCATCATCACCACCACCATCATCACCCCCAGCACCAACATCACTACCCTAACTCCACTACCACCACCACCTCCATTAACAACCCCCCACCACCACCAACAACCCCATTACCACCACTACCACCAACCCCCAACTACCATCAACCCCACTACCACCACAACCAACCCCCCCCACCACCACCACCACTACCGCCGCCACCTCCACTGCCGCCGCTTCAACAGTCCGCCAGCGCAAACACAGAGAAGCGGGGAGCGAGAATGCAAACTTTGGTCGGCTTGATGCAGGAAAGAAATTAGTTTAACCTTCGCCTTGCATCGTCGGGGGAGCAGCTTCGGGAGCGCTTTACTTTTCCCCTCACTGTCCTTGAACTACTTTTCTTCTCCCCTTTGTCCTCTACTTACCCCCTTTAATCTGACTCTTTCTTCCCTCTCACAACTCTCTTTTCCTCTAATAGTGTTTTCCTGTAGATAGCTTGCTCTGTGTGTTGGTTTTTCTTTATCTTTTATCGCCATTATTATTTTTCTCGTTCCCTTCGTCCCCTATTTACCCCCTTTATTCTGATTCCTTCTTCCCTTTCCCACACCTTTTTCTTTTAATAGCGTTTTCCTATATATTGCTTTCTTTCCTTTCTGTAATGGTTTTTCTTTCTTCTTTATCGCCTTCGTTCTCTTTTGACGCCCTTTATTCTTCCTTCCTTCCCTCTCACATACTCTTTTCCTTCAATAGTGTTCTACTGCTGCTCGCTTTCTATGTTGGTTTTTCCCATTCCTTTGTCGCCATTATTACTATCCTCTAATATTTTATGCAGTATTTATCACTTATACATTTTTTTTAACGTTTTATCGTCTTTTTCTTCACAACAATTCTCATCTTTTTATTTCCCACTTTTCTCTTTTTCAATACTTTTTGCAGCATTTATTTATCCAATCCTTTTTTTTTTTTACATTTCATAGTCTTTTTCTTCACGACGCTTCCCATCTTTCTTATTTCCAACCTTCCGTCCTCTCTTTTCCCCCTCTCCTTCCTTCCAACCCGGTTCTCTTTCCCTCCGCTTCACTTCTCCCTCATTTCCTTCCCTCGACCTGCATCCAGCCTCGTATCTGCTTCAGTTTGCATCGATTGCCTCATCACGAGTATCGAGGGGGAGGAGAGAGCGGAGTCTGGTGCGAGACGAGGTCCAGATAAATGCCCGCCACTGACACCATCACGGGGTGCGACGCTGCTGCCGCGCCGCCCTCGGGAGGGAAGAGGAGGGGGAGGGGACAATGACATATGGAAGGAAAGGGAATGGGCGGACGCTTAGGCAAATATGAGCTTTATTAGCTGAAGCACGTGGAGTACAGTTTTGTTCCTGTTTTTTATTCATTTAAATTGAAACCGTTCTTGTTCTTAGCTCCGTGTTTACCGTGAAGTTTTGAGTCCTATTTTTTTTAGTGCACCAAGCCTTTGTTTCTGTAATATTTCCTATTGGTCATGTGTCCCGCAAGGCTACAGTGGTGTGTCTGTCTGCAACGGTCGTTCTGTTCGCCGCTTGACCTTTGTTGACCTGGATGGCGGAGTGACACAGAGGAGTTGAGAAACTTTATTCATACCATGATAAACTTAATACATTCCATTTTAGATTATGATACGTTGAGGGACTGAGATTATAAAAGGTGTCCAGGGCAAGCATGGATCACATAACGACATACTACAAAGCATACTCTGAGGCTAATACTACTGAGGCTAATATAGTAGTGTAGCGTCCTCTTTATATCTCTATTGTCTTCTTGTTTATGGGTGTCGCTACATCCCTTTTTGACGACCACTATGGTTGTGATGGTATGCGGTATCGTGGTAGTAGTCTACATTCCCAAGCGCTGGTCACGGATGGTAAGGCCTCAGTACAAGTGAACACTCGTGCCGAGGTTTGTGACCAGAAGGGCGTTATCTGTTGTGTGATTAATTATGGAAGGTGGGAGGATTTCCGTGTGATCCACTTGAGACAATATTAAGAAACTGGATGGTGATAATGTACTATGGGGGGGCGTGTGTAAGGGTTCAGTAATCTCAAATGAGCAGGAAAACAGGCTCCAAATGATAACACTCACAGTAAGGTTGTATATAAATGTGTTTAGTTTCATTTTTCAAAGGTTAGCGGAGTACTAAAAATGAATGACTGACAGGCTGTATGCCTCTAATCTAACTAGCTACCGGCACAAGGGAGATTTGGGGAATACTCATAATGCTTAGCTCTGGTTGCTGGAGGAGGAGAAGCAGGAGCTGGCGTGAGCGTCGGGCTCGGCAGGGGACGTCCACGATGGGAACGGGCGGTCCTGGTGATGGACAGACGGGCGCCGGTTGGTGTGGAGGGGCGGGCGCTGGTTGGTTTGGAGAAGCGGGCGCCGCTTGATGTGGAGAGGGAGCAGCTCGGGGCAGTGTTTGGGGGGGCCCCGACCTCTTCCCGCCTCTGGTTGGTTTGTGGTGGTTTTCGGGGGGCTGAGTGGAGAGATGGACACCTCTCTCACTCAACTCCAACTCGCTGCGTTTCTAGCTTCCTGCTGCTCGTCTCCTGACTAGCCCGCCTCACACAGCAGGCCGTGGGTGGTGTGTGGGTCGGGGGCTGAGTGGAGAGATGGACACCTCTCTGACCAGCCCGCTTCTCTGTGGTTTCAAGTTGCCGCTCCTTGCTGTAGGGGGTGTTCGTCTCCTCACGTCTCCCAAGCTTGTGGTGCTCTTCCTCACTGGCCCGTGGGTCTCTTTGCCCTCACCTTCTCGCCTCTGCTCCTCGCTAAGCTCCTCCCCCTTCCCCCATCACGTGATCTTTAACCCCGCATTACTGACTCTCTCCCTTCCGGAACATTCTTTTACAATCAACCCCTACCTACCTAACTAACTAGTTATTGGTTTCTTGGGGGGTTCGAGGCTTTGAGATGAGGGATTTCAGTAAATCTCGTTCATATATTCGCTCATCCGCTCGCCGTGTTATCTTCTCATAACCTTTTACGCACTTACATTCCTTAGCCACCCCATTCACTCCCTCACTCATTCACTCATTCACTTTCACTCATTCACGCTCCCACTCGCTCACACTTACTCACTCTGTCACTCCCTGTCTTATTCACATTCTCTCGTTCATTCACGCACTTGTTTACACTTACTCACTGTTACTCACTGACTTGCATACCCTCTCGCTCACTCACATTCGGACCGTTACAGTAGTATAATTAGTAATGTTCGTAATGAAAGGGCCAAATTTTAGTTACTAGATTTTGACCTATGTAATACACTTTTGGGTACTGAATGGAAATATCTTGGCCATATTAATATTGTATTGCTTTCTTTTACAAGAGCGAACCATTGTTGGCTCAAAGTGTTGGTGTTGTATTTCGAGAAGTACCAATGATCGGCGTTGTCTCATATTCTCAGAGTTATTGAATCCTGTATCGTGTTTTCAGGCAGTTTTTCCTTCTCTCAAAAAATAAGATTGTGATGTTTAACTTTTTTCCCGTGTTAGGTTCTCTTTAAAAACGTTAATGGCGTAACTCGCTTAGCGGCGCTTTCCTGAGTATTTTTGCGTCCCTAAAGTGATTCGGGAAAGAAAACAGTAATGTATGTTCGAGCCAAGACTTAAGTAATAGGAAGAATCATTAAGTTATATGTGGCGTGTTATCCTCAAGGCTCCTCCTGACGCCACCCGCCTCCGCACCAATGCTTCCTTCAGACGCCTCTCTAAGCACGCGACAACCATCCTGACTTGACTCTTATTACGGGTGTCGGAGGAAGTCAAGGGGAGAAAACCGGAGGAGGCCTAGAAAATTAGAGAGAGGACGTGCACCCACTGACGCCCAACACAGCAAGACACGACATTAAGGCCGCCCCTGAACGGTAACTGGCTTCAATGGGCGGGAAGGAAGGAGGGAAAAAGGGCGAGAAAGGGGACGACTCTGTTCTGTCACGTGTGTGGCCTCTTGTTTTAGGGACTTGGGCGGAGAGAGAGAGAGAGAGAGAGAGAGAGAGAGAGAGAGAGAGAGAGAGAGAGAGAGAGAGAGAGAGAGAGAGAGAGAGAGAGAGAGAGAGAGAGAATGTTCCACGGTCTTGAATGTGTTGGGCGGAGGAAAGGAAAATTCTTGGGAGTGTTATTGTGTCTGTGGTCCAGTGGTATGAATTAGTCACGTGTTAGAGAGAGAGAGTGAGAGAGAGAGAGAGAGAGAGAGAGAGAGAGAGAGAGAGAGAGAGAGAGAGAGAGAGAGAGAGAGAGAGAGACTGACTTTGTAGGTTATTATTAATACCCACGTAATGTTTGGTGACTTTGACGACAAATGCTACAAGTTATCGTTAGTTTTGGGAGACGCGGAAAGAAATATGACTGGCGTTGGGAGCTTTTTTTTTTTTTTCTTCTCTGTGTAGGCTGCCTTTGATGACTAGGCCGTGTGAAAGGTGTGTGTGTGTGTGTGTGTGTGTGTGTGTGTGTGTGTGTGTGTGTGTGCATCAGATCTAGTGCTACCCGTCATCCCTTCAAGAGGAGAATGAAGTTTTCCTCCCTCCCTCTCTCTCTTTTTTTCTTTTCTTTCATATTTCTTTTTGTGTTCTCCTTCACTCCCTCCAGGTCTTTTTTTATTATCTTTTCCCTCCCCGTCGCATCTCAACTTCCGACTTACCAAACTTTCAGAATTTTCTTTTATCATGTCCATCATAATATTTTTCTCGTCTCTGCTTCATATTCTTACGTTATCTTTCACCTCTGTCTGTCTGTCTGGTTGTGTGTGTGTGTGTGTGTGTGTGTGTGTGTGTGTGTGTGTGTGTGTGTGTGTGTATGTCTCTCTCTCTCGCAGTAATTGTTAATCTATCAATATAACTCTTTTATTCATGTAACTACCAAACTAAGACCCAAGAAGCCAGTTGTTCGTATGTGTTTTTATTAGAGAACGTAAGCTGCTCAGCATGGAAATCGGATCTACGAGGCCTAATTCTAAGAGCCCTGTACCTACCGTCGTCCTGGCTGAAAAGGTATAAGATTGAAACCCTTGATGCCAAATATCTTACTTGCCTGAATTGTTTTATTTAGTGGCTGCTTTGATGCAGATTATACCCCATGTAATAAGCCAGATCATGTGAATATAATATACAGCCAGCCACTGCGTCGATGAACACGGCAAGTAAATCAGCAAAAAGTGAAAGTGTTAATTTTCGGAGACGCGGAAATGATTATGACTTGCGTTGGGAGCTTTTCTTTTTTGTTGTTGTTGTTGTTTTCTTCTGTGTACGCTGCCTTGATGATTTTTTTTTTTTTTACATCAAAGGACACGGCTCAAGGGAAACAAAAAGAGTTAAGAAAAAAGCCCGCTACTCGCCGCTTCCATGAAAAATAAAAGTAAAGAGTAGCCAAAAGAGAGGTCAATTTCGGGTGGAGAGGTGTCTTGATACACTCTTCTTGAAAAAGGTCAAATCATAGGCAGGAGGAAATACAGACAAGGGAAGTTCGGGAGTGTTATTAGCAACCACCGAAGTTTTTCTAAAATGTTTACATCTGGTTGGCTACATTATTAAAACATCGTCTCTAAAATCCGTCCCAGAAAGTCTGAGAAGGATTCTAACTAATCTGCGCATTATTATCAGCATCCTCGGAACAGAAAGACAGTGAGGGACTTGCAGGGAGACTAGATTAATGTGTGAAGCGTTGCCACAAGTTGAAGGTTGGTGGCGGGGGATGTAAATATAAAGGAACATGATCGCGAAATCTGCAGTTGAAAAGCAAAGGTGATGCAAATTTGATCATTTCATTACCGGCGCATGAAGTGGAAAGGCTGCGGGCCCCTTGACCTGAGACGACCCGGGAACTAAAAAAATAAAAATGTATTGCCACGACATTCGGCAAACATTGCTTTTTTTCAGCTCTGCTTTTTAACTTAAACTCCGATAATGAAAGTGTATTCCTTGGGGAGTTGTCCGCCCCAAATGTTTTGCGAAATTCATGACTAGTGTAAACGATCTGTTGCAAGCACTCGGCAAATTGAAAACAAATATACTGGAATTGAAAGGACTGTTGCTATAATTCGAGGCAAAGGCTAAACAACAATTAATATCCCAATCCCCTTTAGCATGACATGATAAACATTCTCCTCTGCTGCAAAAATAAATGTTGGCCTCAATAATTAAGCCTCGGCCTAAAGATGATGTGTAGCGGCGCGCGGCACAGGCCATCCTCCCGCCATCTCGCCGGTGTTACAAGACTACCCAAAATAATTGATTCGAGGGAAAAATTGGCATTAATACTGAAGGTCTTAACACTTTATGACTATCTTCTGGTCAGTCGAGCACCAAATTGTTTTCATTCTCTCTCTCTCTCTCTCTCTCTCTCTCTCTCTCTCTCTCCATTGCCATCAGGGGGGGAGGGGACTAAAAATGTCTCAAGGTCGGACCCCACTTATGGCAACGGCACGAAGAGGTGTCTCGATTGCTCTATTAATTTTCCCTTTATTTATTAAGGCAACACTCGTGGTCTTTGCTCTGATTTCCTTTCATCGAATCGCCATCTCTTCTCCTTTAAACCTCACCTTCTCTTCCTAACGGCCTCACCGGTTTCTGAGTTCGTTTGTTCGTTCGTTTCTGATTATTCTTGCTTATGGAGAAACATGTGCCCTTGTCTGTGGACGGCCCATAAAGGTGTGTGTGTGTGTGTGTGTGTGTGAGAGAGAGAGAGAGAGAGAGAGAGAGAGAGAGAGAGAGAGAGAGAGAGAGAGAGAGAGAGAGAGAGAGAGTGTTATGACAGTAATTACGTGGTGGATGGGACGTACGGAAAATTAAACCTGTGATTGGTTCCAAAAGTGTAAGTGAACCGCGAACGTGTTGATGATGCCGGAGGAGGATAAATATACAATCGGAGACGCTGTGTGAGGGGAAGAAGAGGGGAGGAGGAAAAAATTGTGATGAAGGGCCAGTGGCGGGAAGGGAGCGTAGGGCTGATGGCGTAATGGCGTATTGGAAAAATGATTAGGTCAAAACTACTCCACGGCTAGAAATTATGAACCATTATACAGTACACACTGCTGGGAAGCCTAACGCGTATAGATTTTCAGTGCAATTAAATTATGATTCCCATAACTTTCCCGTGTTCCGAATTTATGGTGAAACATTCTGAAGGGCAACTGCGGAATGTAGAAATGTGACGTAGTTTTGACATCCATCCTTCGCATTTAGCTCGCTCATAAATTGAAAATCACATTGCATCGGTGAAAGGATTCCTCTTCGTCTGTTTGGAGAATTCGTCATTTGGTTATTAATGACGTTTCCACAAGTTCAGCCAATTTGGAATCCTAGAGAGGACGCGCTGAAGGCTGGATATAGAAGGTCCTGTACGGTCACTGCGGAGCTCCCAATAGCATTCACTTAACGCGTTGGCACAGGTGTTGGAGCCTCTCCCTTGCAGTAACCAATCCCGCTGCTTTCATCAAGAATGCTGACGCCTGGTAGTGTCGCGCTTGGCCACCAGCTGAGCGGCCCCAAAACATTACCAATAACTTAATTAAAATTTCTTTTAACTAGGAACATTACTTACTCGCGTGGTGTGTGTGTGTGTGTGTGTGTGTGTGTGTGTGTCTGTGTGTGTGTGTGTTTTAGAGAGATAGAGGAGAGAAAAAAAAAGAGACCGACAGACAGACAGACAGACAGAGAGATATTGCGAGCGGATGCAACTCCGTGCTTTCAACCTTAAATGGCATCTCTTGAAATCTAAGATCAGGTTATTTTCAGCAATGCACGTTTGTCTCAACTGGAAAATATGCTCAGTTCTTAGATTGCATGTTCAACAGCTTTAACTTCTTCCTTAAATACTTTTCGATGACGTGATTAAGGAAATTCCCGCTATCGTCACCCATTTGCGTCTGATTGCAGCGCCCAGTGTTCTACGAAGTAATCAAGAGTTTGTCTGATTGGTCCATAACTGAGTCTGGCAGAGAGAGAGAGAGAGAGAGAGAGAGAGAGAGAGAGAGAGAGAGAGAGAGAGAGAGAGAGAGAGAGAGAGAGAGAGAGAGAGAGAGAGAGAGAGAGAGAGAGAGAGAGATAACGCCAATCAATATAATCCACAATAAAAACCAGAGTATCAGAATTAGGAGATCGTTAGGCAATGTGACACTATCCAAAATAATTCACGGCTTGCTGAGACGTATTTAAAAGTGCGATATGAATTAATATGAATAAATTGAGAATACCTTATGAACCTTAAGTTTGAAGATGATGTAGTCTTACTAAGTGATTCCGAGTAAAGCTTACAAATAATATGAACCGACAGTAACATCAGTTGGGAAAACAAATAATGATCGGGAACGAAGCAGTTGAAACAATTAATGAGATAATGGTCTACCGATCCCAGCGAGGAGATATAGTTTTGACATTAGGAAAAGTTATGTGTGTGTGTGTGTGTGTGTGTGTGTGTGTGTGTGTGTGTGTGTGTGTGTGTGTGTTTTGTTAGTTACTCAAATCGTGTCATCCGCCAGTTGAACAATCTTCCCATAGAAGTAATACCGTGCGAAAACCATCACCATTTTTGAAAATTGTATCGGTCATTGCTTTGTTTCGTTAGGAGCGAACTGAATGTACGTGCATACGGAAGTGCTTTGATCTTCTGTGCAGGCATGGAGCGACTGTCGAGCAGATTAGGCCACCGGAGCGGCAATCTCGTAATGAACCAATAAGTTTTTTGTTGTTTGTTTTCCCATGTTTCCTCCTAATTTTTCCTCCAATTTTGTCATCGCTTCATGGTCTCGATAATTCCACGTTTTCTATTATTTGTAAAGATTTTTTTCCCCTTTTATCAGTCACCTTTCACGGATAATTTTCCTAAGCCAATACCACCGATATTTACCTCTCCAGGAATCAATGTAACCTGTTCTTGAAGGCGACCACCGTATTGGCACTCAGCATGCTGCCAAGCGTCCTGACCCACGCACCAACACTCCGCTAGGAAACCAATTCTTGCTTCTTGTCTTCATGTCTTGATTTAGCTGATACCACATGTTCTACCTTGCTCTTCTTTTACCTGAACCTTTTTTTGCCATCACCCATTTAAACCCATTCATCCCTTTATAAACATCAGTCTAGTCTTTTAACCCCCTTTCGCTGTCTAAGGAACTCAACTTTGAACGTTCAAGTCTACGCTTTTATGGCATGAGTTTTTCTTGTTTTCCGTCTAAGCAGATGTTTTAATACGTTGATGTGTATTCTGTAATAAGGTGTCCAGAAATGTACGTCATTCTTCATCTCCTTCTCCTCCTCTCCCTCGTCCCTCTCCTCCATTCCCTCTTCTTCCTCCTCCTCTCCCTCGTCGTTCTCCTCTCCCTCGTCGTCGTCCTCTTTCTCTCCATCCTCCTCCTCCTCCTCCTCCTCATCCTCATCCTCCTTTAAGTTTTTCTTTAATTCTGGTTTATCTTGCCCTCCATTCTCCGCGCTTCTCTTCTCATTCTTCCTCCATTTCTTTATAATTCTTGCGGCGATATTTCTCCCATTCTATATTTATTCCTAAGGGATAAGCGGGTTTTCAGGACGACAGCTTTTGTTTGTGTGTTTTCTCAGAAGCCTTAAAGGGGAAGAGAGAGAGAGAGAGAGAGAGAGAGAGAGAGAGAGAGAGAGAGAGAGAGAGAGAGAGAGAGAGAGAGAGAGAGAGAGAGAGAGAGAGAGAGAGAGAGAGAGAGAGAGAGAGAGAGATTAATAGGGGCAACATAAGAGAAATATAATCTAATTTGAGCCATTCATTTTATCGGACGCGTTAATTTTTATGGATCAGTCTTTGTGGACTTCGTGGAACTCGGATGATTTTTTTTTTTTCACGATAAAAAAGAATCGCTAAATGTTGGAATAAAAATATATAAAAATGTGCCCTGATTACGCTACTTCCATACATATAAATAACTACAATACACCAGAAGGTTCGTCCCATTAAAATCCAAAAGTGTGTTGATTCTCTCCTATTGAAAAAGTCTGTCTCAGGAAACAGAATATATAAAAGAGAAAAATGCAGTTACGGAGTTTTCCGCCGTTGATAAGAATGAAAGAGTAAAGATGTTAGATAAAACCCTTGCGTTTGTAAATGGGACAGCACAGAAATAGACTTGAATAGAAGGTACTGGAAAGTGGAGCCTTGATAAGGAGGTAGAGGCGCATTGTTAGTCCTCACAGAGTCCTTAAAAGTCCTAACAAACCTCTCTCCATTCTCCTTCAACTCATTTTTATTACTTGTCCTCGTATAGAAATAGACTTGAATAGAAAGTACTGGGAAGTGGAGGCGGGAAAGGATTTAGAGGCACATTGTTAGTCCTCACAGTCCTTAAAAGTCCTAACAAACCTCTCTCCATTCTCCTTCAACTCATTTTTATTACTTGTCCTCGTATAGAAATAGACTTGAATAGAAAGTACTGGGAAGTGGAGGCTGTAAAGGGTTTAGAGACACATAGTTAGCCGCCTCAGAGTCTATCTTCCATCTTTTCTTTGTGGCAAAATCTCAACAAAATCGTCTCCATTCTCCTTCAACTCATTCTTATTAGTCTTGTCCTCGTATTTTTGCTTACTTTGCCTCCATCTCTTTCCCGCTTATTTATCTTCTCCCACTTCGCCCAGCAATAACTCATGACCAACGCAAGACTCGTTTCATCAGCCTCGTGTTGGCATATAGCTGGCGAGGGAGCCTTTTCGAACGTTAGTCGTACTTCTTGATTAGTTTTGTTCCTCCTCCCTCTGACGTGTTGGCTCATGGGTGTGAGTGATGCTGCGAGAGAGAGAGAGAGAGAGAGAGAGAGAGAGAGAGAGAGAGAGAGAGAGAGAGAGAGAGAGTCAGTCAGTCAGACACACAGACAGACAGGCAGACAGAGAGGCTTAAAAGTTGCAGGAAATCATTTGAAGGTTGCAAAATCGGTCGAGTTCAATCAAATACAACAAAAGAAACGCACACACACACACACACACACACACACACACACACACACACACACACACACACACACACACACAGAGCTCAGTCCTTTCTCCTAATGGACGTGTGGGAAGGCGGAAGCAGCGGGCGTAGGAGCATCATGGGGTGGAGAGGTGAGAAGATGTGTGATGAAAGTTAGTAAAAAAAAATCTGTAACCGAATTGAGGCGAGCAAAAAGCGTAAATGAATTTGAGAAAAGCGGAACTAAGCAGCGTAACTTTATCCCATGTAACGCGATTAGTTTTATTGAATTACTTACACACACACACACACACACACACACACACACACACACACACACACACACAGCTACGCACCCTTCTTCTCCCGGCAAAGTATACGTTTAATTTTCCAGCTTCGTGCTCTTCCGGCTTGGTGTATTTCCTCCAGCTTCCTTCGCCCCTGCCTTAATCTATCGCTTCGCGCTAAATACCTCGTCCATTTTGAGTCAACGCCTCCTGTTCCCCAGCCTTTCCACACTGCGTAACACCGCCTCTGCCTCAACGCCATCGCCAGTAACAGTATCCCTCCACACTTTGTTCAGTTCATGTTGGTCAGCCATCCGTTGCTTTAACATTAACTCCAATCTCCGGACTTCGCGAAACCTCCATATATAAGAAGACCGATGTTTAGACCCGACCCTCTTCCACTATTTGTTCACCCTATGTCAGTCAGCGATCCGTTGCTTTAACATTAACTCCAATCTCCGGACTTCGCGAAACCTTCATATATAAGAAGACCGATGCTTAGACCCGACTCCCTTCCACTATTCGTTCACCCTATGTCAGTCAGCCATCCGTTGCCTTAACATTAACTCCAATCTCCGGACTTAGCGAAACCTCCATAATAAGAACCATGCGGAGACCCGACCAAGTAGAACGATGTGGAGAACAAGAATGATATGAGGAAGAAGGAAAATAGGAAGAACATTAGAGACAGTTCCGCTTCCTCGCGCTAAGCCGCCACAATAACCCTCCATAATAAGAAAAACCATTTGGTGACCCGACCCAGGAGAACGAGATGAGGAACAAGGGGAACATGAAGAACATTGGAGACAGTTCCGCTCCCTTTCCTTGAGCCTCCATAATAAGAACCATGCGGAGACCCGACCAAGGAGAACGAAGAGAAGAGCAAGAACGATTTGGGGAACATGGAAACTAAGAAGTACATTGGAGACAGTCCCGCTCCATTTCGCTAATCCCTCGTACGTAACCGGAGACGAAAATAAAGGGATAAAAAGATAACGTAACGGCTCATACATGATTGACTTGTTGACGAGAGGCTCAGAGACACCCGGTGAAGCCTTTTCGTCGGCCACTCGACACGCACGGGAGCCAGCACCAAGGGGAAGATTTAGTAAACAAACCTTGGTAGCGAGTCTAGCTTATATAACTCTCCGCAGCAGCCTGGCCCCTCCCACTACAGCGTCATTCCTTTCACGCAGTCACAGTAACCAAAACGTGTAGAACTTTGATGTCTGGTTAACTAATGTGAGGTCTGGCGCCGCATAGGTTACGAAGTGTTGATATTGTTTCTTTAAGGTAGTTTAAGTGAAGATATTTGCAACAGATAGACGTGTACTAAACAGTCTAAGGTATACTTACACGCAATAGGCACTTGTTGACCGTAGTATTTTTTGTTTATCTTGTCTAACCGCAGATAAAAGAAAGGTCGGTGAGTTTGTGATTTTGACGAAATTAATTAATTGACCTCTCTTTTGGCCACTCATCTGAACTCATTTTTATAGGGGCAGTGTTTAACGGGCTTTTTTTTTGTCATTATTACTTTTTTCTTGCCCCTGAGCTGCTTTCTTTACTCTAAAAAGAAAGAAAAAACTGCATATTCCGGAACCCACGTGCTTCGGCTAACGTTACCTTGCATCCTCGAGGGGAAGAATATAAATAAAAGGCTGAGGTTACAACGCCCAGACACCATGTTAGTACCACTCCTATACCTCTCTTTTACCTCTCAGTCGCCTCCATTTCAACCGTTTCTTCGCAATATCCTAACACAGTCTTGAGTCTAAGCACACACACACACACACACACACACACACACACACACACACACACACACACACACACCACGTCGAAGGGAGTGAGTCAGGCGCCGGACCATCTGCAGGGACGCCCACCCACCAAAGGGATTAGCCGCAGGTCAGACCCTAAACCTCAGAGTCCAAAAGAGCATCCACAAACGGAGGGCGTCATAAATATTAGAAAGTATAACGTCGTTGTGTTTTTGTTAGTCTTTTTTTTTTTTTGTGTGTGTGTGTGTGTGTGTGTGTGTGTGTGTGTGTGTGTGATGAGAGCACGGAATTCTGCTATTTTTTTTTTCGGTAATGATAATGACCGTGATGAAATTTTGTGATGGTGGTAACAAGGAGAAAGTTTGTGAAAAGTCTACCATTAAATTTCTTTTCTGGAAGTTTGCGGCTCAAATAGTATAATTATCTCTCTTTTTTTGTCTGCTTCCCTCTTTCTTTCCGTCTGTGTGTGTGTGTGTGTGTGTGTGTGTGTGTGTGTGTGTGTGTGTGTGTGTGTGTGTGTGTGTGTGCCTGCTTGTCTGTATGTCTCTCTCTCTCTCTCTCTCTCTCTCTCTCACCCACACACACACACACACACACACACACACACACACACAAAGCATCTATGTATACAGCAACTGTCTTAACAAACCAACTTCGGCCTTCCCCCGAATCGATCACAAAGTTCCCGAGTTACTTCTCCGGCCTCGGGATGGAGCGGCGTTCAGGGCTCGGATGGTCCCCAGGAGGAAGCCGTTGCGCCAGACTAAAGGGTCAAGGGCCGCTCCTCCTTGCTAAGACTCACGTACCATCGCCGACTTCCCTCTGCCGGGAGTCGACGGAGCGCCACCTGAAACCGTTACCCAGAATAATCCTCAAATTATGATCGGTATAATTGTGTATAATTGAAGGTGTACGGAAGACCGCTAGACATGGAAACTTAAACACACACACACACACACACACACACACACACACACACACACACACACACACACCTATCTTCATTAATTTATAGAGCGTGCTTGGGTGCCGCAGCAGGCCGTCCCTCCGTTGTGCTTGAGGCGGCGGTGTGCTGCGTGGGGCGTGAGAGCTCAATAAATCCGTGCCATTCTGCTGTCGGAGGAGCAGTTGGGTGGGCGTGTATGGCCGGGGGTTGCTCTTTATGGGCCACTATTTTGAGCCCAACCACCTGCCACCATTGTTCCGCTCACTGAAAGGCTTACTAAGACCTTCTCCATATTCACACATGTTCTTCATTTGTCTCCATAAGGCGGAACGCGAAAGGAGACGTGCCACGCATAATGACAAACATGATTAGAGTCTCTCGGCGGCGTCTTGAGAAGGCGTATATAGGTTGTGAAAAGCGAAGCATAAAGGTTTTCATCTGATGCTTACACAGTGACACTAAATCAATCCTTCGTGTATACTAACAGCACACATACATACACACACACCCGAAATTAACCTCTTACACCAGAAATTGACCTCTCTTTTGCCCACTCATCTTTACATGCTTGGTGTATGCATCTCTCGTGTGGGGGTGCTCCACTCACACAGCTCTTTTTGACAGAGTGGAGTCTAAGGCTCTTCGTCTCATCAGCTCTCCTCCTCTTACTGATAATCTTCTACCTCTTAAACTCCGCCGCCATGTTGCCTCTCTTTCTATCTGCTATCGATATTTTCACGCTGACTGCACTTCTGAACTTGCTAACTGCATTCCTCGCCACACACGACTTTCTACTCAAGCTCATCCCTTTACTGTCCAAATCCCTTACGCATGAGTTAACCAGCATTTTCACTCTTTCATCCCTCACGCTGGTAAACTCTGGAACAATCTTTCTTCATCTGTATTTCCTCTTGCCTACGACTTGAACTCTTTCAAGAGGAGGGTATCAGGACACCTCTCCTCCCGAAATTGACCTCTCTTTCGGCCACTCCTCGTGACTGTTTTGTAGGAACAGTGAGTAGCGGGCTTTTTTTTTTTTTTTTTTTTTTTTACTGCTTCCTCTAAAAAAAACTTTTCCAGGGGCAGTGATGAGCGGGCATTATTTTTCTTATTTATTTTTTTGCCCTTGAGCTGTTTCCTTTATTGTAAAATAACCCCCCCCCCACACACACACCACTCCGTGGCGCAACTGGTTAGAGCGCTGCGCTTCCAGGCTTCACAGCCTGACAGGGCGGCGGCTCAAGCCCACTCTGGCCGGATTATTTCCGTTGACTCGGAGTGGTTACTGTCCCCCCTTGAGCAAGGGGGATTGGGTGTGTGGTGTGTGTGGTCCAGGCAGTACCCAGAGATCGACTATAAAAGAGCACTTGCTCATGTCGGGAGGGTACTTGCTGGTGATTACGAGTCCAACTCGTGATCAGGCCGTGGCGAATCACACACACACACACACACACACACACACACACACACACACAGAGAGAGAGAGGTCTAGAGAGAGAGTAGATAACCCTGTTAGTGTGTAAACTTTGTCACCAGGAGAACCGTTTGGGGTCTCTAGAGAAATTTTTCCTGTTTCTCTTTCTCCTCGACTTTCTCTCCTCCACTCCTCCTCCTCCGCCTCCTATTCCTCCTCCTCCTGATCCTGATCCTCTCACTCCTTTATAGGTTTCTCTTCGTTTTTTGCTTGAGGGACTCGATCGTCTTCATCACCTTTTAGCTGCAATTCAGCGTCCCAGTTTACGATCAGTTTAAAAGTATGATGAAAGTTTTTCTCAAAGAAGTTCGTTTTTTGTGAGTGTGTGAGTGTGTGTGTGTGTGTGTGTGTGTGTGTGTGTGTGTGTGTGTGTGTGTGTGTGTGTGTGTGTGTGTTTGCTTAATCATAGTTGTCAGTAGATCCATCTTTATCTTAGTCTCTTTTTCTCTCTATTTATTCTATATCTAGATATATCTGCGCGCGCGTGAATATGAATGGATTTTTTACTATTTTTTTTTTCTTTTCTTTTTTTTCTTTCCGTATTTTGAGTACATATCTAGCGGTAGCACCTAAACAGTCAACGCTCGTGTAATGTTTTCTGCTTCTTGCAAATACTCATTTTGCTGAAAAGAATAATCTTAGGTCACTGTGCTTGTGTGTAACCTAAGAGTGTCTGAGAGGAGAGAAAAACTAAATATTAGACAACTGAATCTGTTTTGCCATGATTTTCGCGCATCAAAGTTAGTATATGAATAAAGTAAACATGAACACAGTAGAAAGAAAATCATGCCGCAGCGTTTTAGCATCTCAAGAACAACAAACATGATAAAGCTTCCGAAACAGTATTTTTTTTTTTTTTTTATTATTCCCCGAGCATAAAATATTTTGCGCAAATAAAAATTGCAAACGGCTGAACAAATTTTTATCAAGTTATTCTTAATACATACAGGTCGGCGGAACTTAAATGTACCAAGCGATATTTGTCGAAAAATAAACATGTTTCGCCGATTTAACAACGAAGCAAGACGTGGACGCTGGCAACACAAACAGCAACAAAATTTCCCGAAAATATGAAAGCAGATTTGTTTGGCGGAGGCGGTGCAGGTGTGGCGGACGGGAAGGGACCAGCGGGTGGCGGCCCGTCCCGGGCTGCTCCGCACCGCGTGACAGTATGAGACAGTGAAGGCTGACGGCAGTAGGGATCAATCTAAAAGAAGCGACGAGAGGTAAGGGGGCTTCATTTTTGGTGTTGTGTTTGGTATAGCGTCTACGCTGTGCTACTCGGTGCGACGTATTCAGCCCCTGAGTCTAGAATCAAGGGGTAACATCTAGACCCTGAGGTTACTTGTAGTAGTTGTTGCGAGTATAAATAAATTCACTGAAAAAGAAACCCTTTCGTTGAAGAGGTTCTTTTTAGAGGGCAAAATGTGCAAAAAGACTCTCTCACAAGGTCTTTACATAAAGTGTTCCTTTACAATGTAGAAAAGAATCCTTTTTAGTCCTCGGGACCATTAATTTATGATTTAATAAATGTTTTATTTCAAAGACAGGCCACATTAAAACAACTACAAAATACTGATTTCACGCCTCATATAGAAGTCGGAGGAAGCACCTGAAAACAATAATTAAATTTAGTCCGAAAGCTGTCGTGATTTTTCCATCCGGTGCTTCAGCAGCAGAACATCTGATACAGAGATATGCTCACCAGACGCTTTGTTTTGTGCATCGTATAAACATGATTTTCATTCCAATCCTGACAGCCAAAACGTCATATTGCATCAACGACTGATAACGGAAACGTGAGATTATTATTTTATGCGGACCCAATAAATGGATGACCCTCAGCACAAACTGAACATGTGCTGGCGCTGTGATCACTGTTTGACGGACGAGGGGCGGCACACGCTTCAAGCAGAAAAAAGTTATATTTGTAACCTGAATGTAGGGATTGCAATTATATTGGTGAGGATGGGAATTTTGGAGTTTGCAGCGGTGATGTTAAATTTATATTATGCATGGTGTTTATAGTGGAGTTGGTGATAAATGTGAGAAGATGTTGGTGTCACTTGTTTATGTTGTTGTTGTTGGTGGTGGTGGTGGTGGTGATTGTGGTGATGGTGATGGAGTTGATCATGACAGTAAGCGTTAACGATGTAGAATATCCAGATATGAATGATTGATTTTTGCGCTGGTCGCTGGCAAAACTGTATTAGAGTGCGTGGTCGTTACGGTGGTGGTGGTGGTGGTGGTGATTGGGATGGTGCAGCAGGGAATGAAACTGGAATGAAGTACAGGTGCCGGGAAGTACTGTTAAGGGCAGACCAAGGAAGGAAAGTGACGGTGAAAGTGATGAGAGGAACGAAGGTTAGGACAAGACGCTTTCCCTGTGTGTGTGTGTGTGTGTGTGTGTGTGTGTGTGTGTGTGTGTGTGTGTCCTTGCTCTACGTAAATATAAATAAACGGAATTCTAGTTGCCGCATTTACATTTTTCATTGTTTGAAGCTACACGCTGAACACACACACACACACACACACACACACACACACAATTGACCCTTCCTGCCCGAAACAAACGCAAATGATTGAAAGGAAAGGATTGCTGTGTCTTCCAATGCCCCCTCCCTAAGAAAAAAAAAGAAAAGAAAAGAAAAATTAAAAAAAATGTATTACCTAAGACGATGAAGGAGTATATGCGGAAAAATTTGTCGAAGAAGGTTTGGTTTAGACGGTGATGCGGATTTTTGGCAGCAGTAGTAGTAGTAGTAGTAGTAGTAGTAGTAGTGGTAGTAGTAGTAGTGGTAGTAGTGGTAATAGTAGTAGTGGTAGTAGTTGTAGTAGTTTCAGGTAAAGCACGGTCAAAGAACAGATAGAAAGCCTGGATGCCTGGGCGCCGGCGGAAGAATAACAGCCTGCAGCAGACGTATGCGTTTTGCTGAGGGTCTTTTGCATTTTCCCAGGGTTCGAGAAGGAGGAAGTCTCCAAGGCAACACGACCCAAGGCAACGACCACCGCTCCCCCAGACGACAACTGCTGGATACACTCTGCCTGCTGTCCGTCTGTCTGTCTGTCTGTCTGTCTGTCTGTCTCTCTCTCTCTCTCTCTCTCTCTCTCTCTCTCTCTCTCTCTCTCTCTCTCTTACACACACACACACACACACACACACATGATAAATATTAGTCTGAAAACAGAAGGAACGAGCCGTGAGGTTCATGGACCACTGGCATCAACTAGACTGGTCTGTCTCTTTAAGAAAGATGACTTCCATGTGTCTGCTGTATGAGCAGCAGGTTTAGCAATTTTTTTAAGTAAAACAATTTCCATCACTTGGACATAAAGAATTCCGATTCGTGTCGCCCCGCGCGCCAAACAGTGTTAACGCAGTCGACATCAGAGGGACCAGTAATTCCCTCCCTCACCTGCCACCACCATGTCGCGTCAACGCAGAATTTGATTTCCTCTAATATTTTTTGTCTGTGTTGCTCATAGCGCCGGTTGGCTTTCTTTAGGGGCCTGATGGGCGACACCAGCCATCACCTGCGCCGGCGAATATTATTTTAAATGGCTGCCGTGATTCTAGTTCCATCCGATGCTGCCTCCTGGTGCTCCTCCTGACCTAAGGCGCTAAAGTACTTAAGGTCTCCCGAGGACATGTGTCGTGAGCCTGTTGGTAAACATTTAGACAACATGTCAGTCACGGCTAAAGCACAGTCAGGCACCAAGTGTCACCAGCTACACATGCGTCATTTATACTTAATATCTTCCTATTGTCTCCCAAAATCACCTCGTGGCTACACACTAATATACAATGATATGGGTATCATAATACTAACCCAAACTAATGATTTATAATTTTATACTTACCTCTAGAAAATATATTAATTATACAAGAGAAAATACACAGCGAGAGTGAATATTCCAGAATATAACGGGAAGCCAGGCGACGAGTTAATTAGCCTGACGGAAGGCGAATAGGAGCAACGCATTACGTCAAGACTAAAAGAAAAATGTTTATAAAAATATATAGACTCATACTCGTTTAGACAGACTGATAACGCTGGTAAGTAAGGCACCTTAGCTTAACTTTCATACCTGACAAAAAGCTTAACATTATGAAGGAAGAGACAAATTTATATATATATATATATATATATATATATATATATATATATATATATATATATATATATATATATATATATATTTCTTTTTTTTACAGCAAGTAGTAGTAGTAGTAGTAGTAGTAGTAGTAGTAGTAGTAGTAGTGGTAGAAGTAGTAGTATATTAGTAGTAGTAGTAGTAGTAGTAGTATTGTATAATAGAAGTAACTATAAATAATAATTATAGGGCTAATAATAAATATAAAAATATTGTCAATAAAAATCAAAATAATGATAATAATGATAGTAGAAATACCAATAACATTAAATAAAAATTGTGATAACAGCACCAATTATGTTAATATTAATAACAGCAATAACAATAAGCCATATTAAAACAATTCCATTTAACCAGCAAGGGATCAACCGCTCACGCGGCGCCCCACGCAGCGCCCACGGTCACTGCTAGGAGCTTAGAAGCGAGCGGCTCAGCCTGCCTCCCACCCAGCCTCACCTCCTCAGGGGCTGCCACAGTTTTAACTCACTCCGGCAAAGGCTTTTATAAAATGGCCATATCAAGACAATTCGAGTTAGCCCAGTCGGGGATAGAACGGTTCGATCCATGACTGGGATAACTCGAACAACAACGATAATAGTGATAATAATAATATAATGATAATAATAATAATAATAATAATAATAATAATAGTAGTAGGCATCCGTCGGTCTCGGGAGACCATGGAGTTGCGCTCCAGTTGAAGACTCAGGTACAGCGTCGGGTGTGGCTGGACAGGCCAATACGAGAGTGGCAATCCCTCCCACACTGATCACAGGTGAAGATAGAGGCTGGTTGGTCTGCCGGGTTTTGGGCCTTTCTTCTTTGTCTCTTTGCCTCAGACTGCTGGGCGAGTGTCTCCTCAAACACATGGAGGCCTTGTTGAATTGCTTGCCGCCAGGCGGATCGCTCTGAGGCTGTTGCTTCCCATGAGTCGGTGTTGATGTGTAGGGCTTTCAGGTCCCTCTTGCATACGTCCTTGTATCGCAGTTTTGGCCTGCCAGTTGGGCGTGTCCAATAATAATAATAATGATAATAGTAATAAGAAAAAAAAATAATGATAAAGATAATTGCAATTGCAAAAAAAATGATAATAGTATTATTCTACTACTACTACTACTAATAATAATAATAATAATAATAATAATAATAATAATAATAATAATAATAATAATAAAATAATAATGATAATATTAATAATATTAATAAAGACAAGAATAATAGTATTAAAAACAAACATGATAATAATGATAAAGATAAGGACAAAATAATGATAGTAATAATAATTATAGTTAAAATAGTAATAATAATATGTATGATAAGAACGAATAATAAGTAATGAGAATAGTAACAATAATAATCATGATAATGATAATCATGAACTTAACAGAAAGAGCAACGATTTTCCCGTCTAGTGCCACACTTAATGACTTGCACACTCTTGAGCTGTGCAAACAGGTGCAAGTTTTAGGCCCTGACTGGAGGCAGAGCCACACGGAGAGAGGGAAAAAAAACAGGCCCTGGAGAGCCAACCGAGGCACGCCAGCACCCGGGGGTCTGGGGAGGGGCAAGGAGGGACGAAGTGGCGCTGGAAAGAGTTGCTGAGGCCAGGATAATCGTTTCCGGGAACGCGCTCACTTGTGCTTATATTGGGCGAATTACGAACAATGAGATTTCCAGCTGGTATTGTGGCCGCTTTGTCCTGCCCGCGAGAGACATAAGGGGACACACACACACACACACACACACACACACACACACACACACACACACACACAGACACACACAGGCATAGGCACGCGCTCGCAAATCAAGTAGAACCTTTTGTCGAAAGTTACGAGAGGCGAGTAGAAATGTCAAGAACGTTCTCGTGTATTTCAAAGCAGGAACACATGAGTACACGCTTTGAAGCATTATTTGTGTGTGTGTGTGTGTGTGTGTGTGTGTGTGTGTGTGTGTCCCATGGAAAGAGAGGAGGTGTTCTTGCTTCGTGGAATCCTCTTACAAGACCTGCAAGTTGAGGGGAAAAATCAGGTGAGTGGCCGTGTTTTCCTGTTGCCGTCACTCGCGCTGTGACTGACGGACTGACTGACTGACGCCCTGAAATAGAAAATCGTAGTTAATCGCAGCTGTGACGACTCTAGACGAAGTTCGATAATTAATGTCGGGATGTAAACACGCGAGAGGGTGAGAAAAGGGAACACAGCGACAGGACAAGCGAGGAGCCGTTTCACCTCCCTTTTCTCTCTCCTCTCGTCCCTTGACCGCTTTCCACTTCACAATATATTTCCGAGTGTTGTAAAACTGTCAATTTCTACCGTCCCAATAAGTGTTAATCTTGTACATTGATCGCCAAGGGATAAAAAAGTGAAATTGAAACAAAACTGAAACAGCTAAAAGAACTAAGATCCATAATACGTTCTGGACCAAACCCTTTTCTGATGGGGTCATAAATATTGTAGCAGTAGAAGCAGTAGAAGCAGCGGTCATAGTATAAATGGCAAGAGTAGTAGAATTTATAGTAGTAGTAGTAGTAGTAGTAATAGTAGCAGTAACAGTAGTGTAGTAGTAGTAGTAGTAGTAGTGGTAGTTTAGTAGCAAGAGGAGAAGGAGAAAGTCTGGAAACATGGAAATACAGGCAACAGAAAGCCTGTTAGCTCATTAAGAGGCTGTCCATTCTAGTGATTTTATTTGCGCGCTGATCACTCCGTGCCGGCAAAGCTGGTGAGAGCATTTCGGTATGTACGTTCAGTTTACTCTTGTCGCAAAGAATTAACGGTAGATTCGATTTAGAGGAGCTGATAGTTTTTCCACTCACTCCTGCAGGAAGGTTGTTACAGTGGGGGATGACTCGGAGTAGAAACTCTTGCTTGAATAAGTAAACTAGAGTGATGGATGTCACCAAACTTCGTCACTTACTTGAAGACCTGAGTCATATCTCCTCGCAAGAGTCTCTTCCAGTGTAAAAGAATGTTTTTCGTAATGTTTTGTTATGGCGGTCGTGATTATTATTGCTGGCTTTGCTATTGCGATTTTGGTTTGCGCTCTTCGTAAAGGTTTCCATGTAAATCATTCCATTATTATGCGAGCATATTTTTCTTAGTACCATCAGACTAAGAACTTTATGCACCATGTTCTGAGAGTTCCAGGAATAAACTGAGTCCCCTCTGCGAGTGTACTTGTAAATTTACTTTTTTCTGTCATTTTCTTTTCATTCTGTTCTCAATTTCCCCGCGCGGCTTCTTGTGCCAGTGTGAGTGCAGTAAAGGAGGGACGAGAGGGAGGGAGCATGCGGCCGTGAGGAAGCGGAGATTGTAATAAGAAGTGAGCTTTGTGAGGTAACGCGAGAGAATTAGAGTGTGGGGACAAAGGGCTGAAATAAGAAAATAGAGAGAGAAAAGTGTTTACAAGGAACACGTTTCGGAATATCTATTTCGACTAACACTATCTAAGCTCGTGCCACACCACCACACGGCGCATGAGTGGTTGGTGCAGGAGCCAGCAGCGGGAGGTAATGAGGTCAATGCTTTCCCTGTCTGTAGCGACCCCCACACCACCGGGAACACACTGCACACAACGCCGCGGTGATGAACAGTGCAGCTAAACTTCCTCCCCTCATACGACCTTCCTTACCGAACAGGCTTTATTATTTGTTACACATAGACACTGCCATTGTTTATAAGCTGAAGTGTGATCTTTGTTCGTTTCATATATTGTTGTTTTCAGTGTAATCAAAGGACTTCATTATCTTCTTTTTTTATTTTTTTATTTTGACGGCGTCACAGAGTCATGAAGTTTCACGGAGTGCTCCTAGAGTTCGTGGAAATGTGTGTGTGTGTGTGTGTGTGTGTGTGTGTGTGTGTGTGTGTGTGTGTGTGTGTACGCTTTACATACGTACATCCTTAGGCACACACACATACCCCCCCTCCTCACACACACACACACACACACACACACACACACACACACACACACACACACACACAGAGGGAGGGGGTCAACATCCTTTCTTTGCACCCATCTAAGGTAAAGCTCATCCTCACAACGCCTTACAAACACATCACCCAGCGCCTCATATCCATCTTGCCTTATGTCCCACACGCTCCTCCTTACCTCCCTCGTTTACCTGTACAATCTCCTCCAAAACACCCCTTAAATTTACCTCTCAAGCCTCATCCCACCTCAATCCGTCTCCATGATGCTCCTCTTCACCTCTAATACTGAGGCTCTTCACCTCATTCTTCCGCTCGTCATCATCATCCTTCCCCCACGTGCCCGCCGCCTCCCGTCTGCTCATCACACATACCTTCACCCAACACCCCAGACAGTATTTGTTTTCTCTCTCTCTGTTTCTCGGCCTCGGCTTGTCAGGTATGTAATTCCAGCGGTGTTGTTATTCCCACACCGACGAGGTTTATCGGCTGCCTCTTTACTCTCGCCTCGCCTGAACTTTTCCAGCTTGATCTGTCTCCGGAAGTCCTCGGAAAGACATCGCTGGCGCCGTTGTTCTTTTGTTCCAGTCAGTCTTGTTTGTATTTCTTATTTCTTTTGGTCTTATTTATTGTATAGTTGGATAGATTCATAGGTAGATAGATATAAATAGATCAAACCTCCCAGTCAGCCCCTAACTGCATATTTCTTATGTCTTAAAGTCTTATTCATGTTATAGATAGATACATAGACAGATATAGATCGATAGATAGATAGATATAGGTAGGTAGACTGGTAGATAGATAAATAGATAGAGATATGGCGACATTCCAGAGGGCGCCGGTGCTTTGCTAAGTCTTAGGAGTCCCAGTTACTATTTCGATTATCTATATTATGTAAAAAGCGTTGGACTGATATATCGCGACGTTCAGCAGTACACCGGCGAGCCCTATAACATCACCCTGCTTCAGCCCACGCCTTCTAAAACACCGTGAGAGCCGTTGTTGCTTGAGCCAGTACAGTTTACGGCCTTGTCCAATTAACTCTTCCAATTTTTCCACCACCAACATTTTTTTTCCCTACTGGTGAAGAAATATAAAAAAGAATGTCGTGTCGCGGGTACAGAATTCTGGCCGCCTGACATTAGGTAAGAGTGCTAATTCAATTTCCTCATCTAACCACATCATCGTCATCCCCACACTCATTTTCCCCCTCATTATCACCATTAGCACCCCGCTCCTGCAAGTCTACGAGGAGCTGGGAAGAAGGGAGAAGAGGAGGCGAGGCGAGGGGGGAAAAATACGAGTGAAAGTGGAAGGAATCTGAGCTAGGAGAGAGAGAGAGAGAGGAAGAGAGTGCGGTGACATCAGCAGAGGAGAAGGGAACTACCTGTCAGTTACCATTCTGGGTTCGTCGACTGTGACTCAATTAGCAAACTTTACCTTCCCTACGTCCTGAATGGATGGGAGAAAGTACACAGAGGAGGGAACACCAGGGATGGCGATAAAAGAAAAAAGGTTGAATGGGAATCCTCCAAGACGTCCTTCATTGTTATGGACGTAACTAACCTCCATAGACTTTTGTTTGCCTTTACTTAGACTGGAGGAGGAGTTGGTGAAGAAGGAAAAGGAGGAGTAAGCGTGCAGCGAGGAAAAGGATAAGGAAGGAGAGGAAAGAATATTAAGTGGAGTGTAAGCTTAGGAGGAGAAGCGGGAGTATATCAGGAGAGGCAAGAGGGAGAGGAGGAGGAGGAGGAGGAGGAGGAAATGAGAATAGTTGGAAGGAAAAAGGTGAGGAAGAGGATGGAAGAAGCAAAGGCCGAGGAGAGGAAGGAAAGTAAAGTCGTTTTCTTTCCTTAGTGCTGCGTCGTTTCGTGCCGTCACTTTACGATGTTTTTAACTTGCCATGTCGCCTCATTCCTCTTCTTGACTGGCGTTGGCATCCTCCACATCTTTATCGTCCTCTTCTTCTTCTTCCTCCACCTCTTTCTCCACTTCTTTTTTTCACACCTAGTTTTTTTTTTTTCCCTTCATTTTTCTCCTCCTCCTCCTCCTCCTCCTCCTCCGCCTCCTCCTGAGCTTCATTCTTACTCTCATTTCTCCTTTTTTTTTTCTCTCTCTCTCTCTTCTTCATGTGTCTTTCTGTTCATTTCAATCTCTTTCCAGTTACTTGCTTTTGCTTTTGTATTTATGGTGGACTTCTTATACCTTTCCTTCTTATATTATTACGTATGTTTTCTTCCTCGACAATACACTCACACATACACACACACACACACACACACACACACACACACACACACACGCACACCCATGCTTGACCTGTTATTCTGATCATGCTGCACAAATACCTCTCATGACCTGGATTGTTTTGTTTTCAGACGCCCCGAGGTGGACAGCGGAGGGGAGTGCGAGGTGAGTGTAAAGATCTGTTTGTTGTTTGTTAACGCGGCGCACGGCAAAACTTTCAAGAATAAAAACTGAGGAAAAGATCGTGCTGGGAGAGAAGAGGGGGAAGAGGAGGAGGAGGGTCAAAAGAATCAGGAGACAGAAGGGGAAAGAAACGATATATTCCCCCAAAAAAACAGGAACAAGATAAAGGGGTGAAATGAGAGAATAACAACCGTATTAGCAAGAGGAGAGAGTGTGGGAGATGGAACGAATACTAGAGCGTGATTCTTTTATTCAAATTAGACCCGAGGAAAAAGTCAAGGGCAAGGTTATATTATACGCTTGAAAAGGATTCCCATTCCCGCAGTTTCTTAAAAGGTAAAAACTAGCCTTAATTGTGTTTTCCAAGGCTGCTGCGAGGCCCCAATGCTCTTGATCTTCTCTCTCTGATTTATACAAGTGGAAAATGGAAAACTGTACAGTATTTGAATTTCCACTCAGAACGTTACAATAATACATTACCTTGCATAGTTAATTGCTTGGTTAAATGAAAGGTAATCTGGTTGGCTGTAAAATTCCACAGTGCTTCGGGCCATTGAGGCGGTACATGGCGAGACGTGGGCGGCCCGTCATAGTGAGAAGTGGGAGGGAGCTGATGATGTATTGGCGGGGTGATGAATTGACGGGATGGAAACGACTGATGACTGGAGGTGTAATGCAGATTAATCTCCATTTCATCTCCTCCTCGTTTATCGTATCGTGTGTGTGTGTGTGTGTGTGTGTGTGTGTGTGTGTGTGTGTGTGTGTGTGTGTGTGTTTAATTATCAACATCCCCTTCACCATCATCATCAACCTGTATCATTCCACTCTAGGACAGTGATCTCTCCTATAAGCTTTTAACAGAACGCCACAGTTTGTTTTATCTATTTGCCTTTGAACTTGCTCCTCTACAGCCAAAAAAACAAAACAAAAACAACAGTAATAGTATCAGGTATCAGGTATCAGGACACCTCTTCTCACGTAGTTGACTGCTCCTTCGGCCACCTCCTCGGATTCTTTACATGAGCAGCGAGTAGCAGGCTTTTTTTTATCGTTGTTTCCTTTTTTTTGTGCCCTTGTGCTGTCACCTTTGCTGAAAAAAAAAAAACTAAAGCCCACAGCCCCCCAAAAACGCCTGAAGGAGAACAGAAATGAGATGGGGCACTTTTGGTAAACATAGCAGCATGAATATCAACCAACCACTCTCCCTGAAAATAATATTGCAAGATCATCGTATCCCACTCCATAGTCCTACCCTTCCTTCAGATGCAGCCCCGGCGAATCATATTATCATCACTCTGTATGTAATTAAAAGGGTGAGAATATAAACAGGCAGTTGGGCAGACTTCGACAAATTAAAGGTTGGAGAAGAGTATCAGGACACCTCTCTTCCCGAAATTGACCTCCCTTTTGGCCACTCCTCTCAACTCTTTTTATAGGAGCAGTGATTTGCGGGCTTCTTTTCATTATTGTTTTTTTTTTCCGACCTGTTTCCTTTACTGTAAAAAAATATTAAAAAAAGGTATGTAAATAAGCAGAGTGGTGGTGCTTGTGTGTAGACGAGGAGGCAGATTAATGAGTTGACTACATTATCGGTAAAGTAGATTGATGATGACGTTAAAAAAAATTGAGTTATTTCCCTAATCACATTTTCAGTTTTTATCATATTTTCCCCCACACATATAATCACGGCCTACAAAAACACTAGCCCTGCGGTAATTAAATATTGTTGCGTTCATTTAATTTTCTACGGGCACACACACACACACACACACACACACACACACACACACACACACACACACACGCAGTGAGTGAGTGTGCCCGGCGGGTGGGGTGGATTGACGGGCGGGGCTGTGGTGGGGATGGTTGCTGGGTGAGGGGAAGGTGGGTAGTAGTGGTGGGGGGCACTGATGGGTGGGGATGGTTGCTGGGTGAGGGGAAGGTGGGTAGTAGTGGTGGGGGGCACTGATGAGTGGGGATGGTTGCTGGGTGAGGGGAAGGTGGGTAGTAGTGGTGGGGGGCACTGATGGGTGGTGATAGGTGCTGGGTGTGGAGGCGAGGGTCGGCGGTGTGCAGCGTTGTGGCTCTGGGGGACTGCAGAGTGTTGAGCCGCAGAGAGGAGCGGGTGTGTGGTGACGGGTGGTTGTTTACTGCCATCGAAGTTTACTACGGCTGATGTTTACTACGACTGATAAAAATGGAAGTGAACGGGGTGATGGAATGACGAAAATGTTATAATTCCCATAGTAGTAGTAGCAGTAGTAGTAGTAGCAATAGTAGTAGTAGTAGTTGGTGGTGGTGTTGGTGTTAGTAAACCGTATCCCAAAGAATATTTATCGTCCGCCATGTTTCCCAAAACTGTATGTCGATGACCGCAATTATCCATTCGGTCAGTTCATTTTAACATTCATTGCGGCGGCAGAGGTTGTGGGAAAGTGGTGGGGAGGGAATACGTAGTGGGGATGGAGGTGGTGCTCTTAGTGGAGATGGTAGAGGAGATGAGTGGTAAAAAGGGGAGGACATAAGTATTGTGTGGATGTGGTGAAGGAAAGGTGAGGGATGGAAGTTATCTGTGGTGGTGAGGGAGCTTCAAGGAGGAGGGGAGTTGGCCTGTTGTGTGGAGGCGGTGAAGTGAGGAAGGGAGGTTATCTGTTGTGGGTGACTGGCAGTGAGGGAGCTTCGAGGAGGAGGGGAGTTGGCCTGTTGTGTGGAGGCGGTGAAGTGAGGAAGGGAGGTTATCTGTTGTGGATGACTGGCAGTGAAGGAGCTTCGAGGAGGAGAGGAGAGTTGGCCTGTTGTGTGGAGGCGGTGAAGTGAGGAAGGGAGGTTATCTGTTGTGGGTGACTGGAAGGAGAGTTGGCCTGTTGTGTGGAGGCGGTGAAGTGAGGAAGGGAGGTTATCTGTTGTGGGTGACTGTGGCGGGAGGGAGCTGCAAAGAGGGGAGAGTTCACCTGTTGTGTGGAGGCGGTGAAGTGAGGAAGGGAGGTTATCTGTTGTGGGTGACTGTGGCGGGAGGGAGCTGCGAGGAGGGGAAAGTTGACCTGCCGTGTGGAGGCGGTGAAGAAGTGACAAAATGTAAGTTATCTACACTAGTGACTGTGGCGGTGTGGGAGCTGCGAGGAAGGAGAGTTGACGTGTTGTGTGGAGGCGGTGAAGTGAGGAAGGGAGGTTATTTGTGGTGGGTGACTGGCGGTGAGGGAGCTGCGAGGAGGTGAGATCAAACGTGTGCGGAGGCGGGATTGCAAGGGGTTGGAGGTGCCAGGTGAGAGGTAGGTGGCAGAGGTCGCTCGTAAATCTTATATATGAACCATAATGTATTCCGAAAGGTAACACTTGGCGTAATATATTCATGGATGCAAGAAAACTTGTTAGATAGTTAAGAACAATTATTTTTGTTCTCCCCCAAACGCTCCTTCCCGTCATCCTCCTCCTTCCCCTTCGAGAATCAATGCACGTCATAAGCACGCTCTCTGCCGCTGAAGAAAAGAAAAAAACGCAGAAAAATAAGAATCCGTGTACGTGAAGATAGTTCCTAATGACGATAATTAGCTATACTGATCCTAAAAACATTGCGCTCTTGGAGGATATTTGCTGCATAGCGATAATGATGTCTTAACGTTGAGTGAACAGTCACGTGAAGAACGACTCAAGTGACACAATATATTTACTCTGGAAAAGAGGCGAATACGGGATGATTTGACACAGGTCTCCAGTTATTAAGTAAGATTGGCCTCTCTTTTGGCCACTCTCTACTTATCTTTTTTTTAGGAGCAGCATTGACCGGGGTTTTTTTCTACACTTTTTTTATGCCCTTGAGCTGCCTCCTTTCCTTTAAAAAAAAATACGTCGATCAGCTCCAAGCTAACCAAGAACTATAAATATATAATTACCTGCCAATTCGAGTGAAATGGAACAAATTTCCTGCAGTGGTACTTTGAGCAAAAACAATCAATTAATTTGAAATTCACATTATCTATTACTTCGCTGAACACGAGTGAACTGAACACTTCCGTGCGAACGAACATGTAGCGATTTAATCTGGTTCGCGTCTGTTTCGCAGCTCTTTGAAGAGCCTGACGAACCAATTAAATAACTCAGGCAGGCAACTTTGCAAGCCAGCAGGCGTTCGGTTGTCTATTCTAACATTTTATCCTCTTAATCTTCCTTCTCCTGATCGTCATCATTCCCATCATCATCATCATTTTCCCTCGGGACTTTACTGACAAGAATATCATTATCATCCTGATCATCATCATGGATTGCTTTGTGTCCCATCCCGTAAGGCTAGACATTTAAGACAAATGAGGCCGCGCCATCATGTTAACGACTGTTTCCGGCAAAAATACTCGAGTGGGATCGTGTAAGTTTCCTGACCCACTCATACGACGAGCTGCTCCGTCCCCTTTAGTCGCCTTTCGGCACGCATTAGAACGCACTCACATACATTCCTAATCCCCATCCCTCGGGAAGTATAGGCTGACAAAGTACGAATCAGAAGTCAGGATTCCAAGAAAAGGGTAAATATCGAAAATAATAACAATAATAATAATAATAATAATAATAATAATAATAATAATAATAATAATAATGATAATAGTAATAGTAATAATATTAATTCTCTTGGGTCGAACCACAGATGGGTTTTCCATATAGCCACCCTGTCATTCCGTCAAACACTCTTTTATTCATTTATTCGCCATCATTCAGGCATTTGCTCATCAGAGTGCTCCCAGTGATTGATAGGCTTCAGTTATTTACCTCAGGATGCTCCCACGTGTATCTAGTGACTGTATATCAATCCATTGTAGAGAGATTTCCGTAACAGCCAAAAAAATCATCACTCATTGAAACGCGGAGGCGGTTGATGATAAAATAATACACCAACATCAGAGAGAGAGAGAGAGAGAGAGAGAGAGAGAGAGAGAGAGAGAGAGAGAGAGAGAGAGAGAGAGAGAGAGAGAGAGAGAGAGAGAGAGAGAGAGAGAGAGAGAGAGAGACGTTCCCATTGTCCTAGATTTCTTCCAACACAAGCATAGGGACGAAGAAGCTCTATCCGGCAATCTTGAGCACCCGTACCACCATCACCACCACCACCACCCACCACCACCACTACCACCCACCACCATTACCTCGGCTCGTGACCCAGGCGATACGAAGCGACCCTCTCTCTTCTCGATGATACTGTGCGCGTAACGAGAAGACTCCAGGAGGTTTGCGCGGTATTTTTACGGCCGCGTCCTCCTGCTGGACAAAAATAATGCGTATAATGATGGCGCTTTAATGATGACGGGAAGCCGTTGAGGGGGAAGAGAACGACGAACTGGTGTGTGTGTGTGTGTGTGTGTGTGTGTGTGTGTGTGTGTGTGTGTGTGTGTGTGTCAAGGGAGAGAGAAAGGGTGAAAGAGAAAGAAAGGGTGAGAGAAAGAAAGAAAAAATGAAAGGAAAAAGAAGAGAGAGAGAGAGAGAGAGAGAGAGAGAGAGAGAGAGAGAGAGAGAGAGAGAGAGAGAGAGAGAGAGAGAGAGAGAGAGAGAGAGAGAGAGAGAGAGAGAGAGAGAGAGAGGGAGATACGTGAAATGGCAAAAATGATAATTGTAATACCTGAAAAATCACATATTGGAATAGGGATTCAGTGGATTGAAAATAAATATATATAATGGAATGAATATATCACGCTAATAATTAGGTTATATTTACCGCGGGTGGCAACATTCTAGAGAGAGCGAGGGATAGATAGATAGATAGGTCGATAGATATGTAAACAGGTAGATAAAGAGAGAGAGAGAGAGAGAGAGAGAGAGAAGCATCCCGGAAAAAAATGATATCACCAGCAACACTATGAGTAAACAGTTCACAGCCAAATTGTCCATTACGCGGATCAATACCCGACACTGCCACCGACCCACAGCTGCTGCTCTACCCCGACCCCACGACCCCCTCACGCCCCCTTCTTCGCCCCTTCCATCCTCACACTCCCCTCTTCTTTACCCCTCACACATACCTCTTCTTAGCCCCTTACCCATCTTCACATGCTCCCCTTCTTCGCTCCTTCCCCATCCTCACACGACCCATTCTTCGCCCCTTCACCCCCTCACATACACCCCTTCTTCACCCCTTACCCATCCTCACTCGCCCCCCTTCTTCACCCCTGCCCTCTTCACTCGCCCCCTTTCTTCACCCCTTACCCATCCTCACATGCTCCTCTTCTTCGCTCTGTCCCATCCTCACACTCGCCCCTTTCTTCACCCCTTACCCATACTCAGCCCCCCCTTCTTCGCCCTTTATCCATCCCAATACGCACCTCTTTGCGCCCCTGCCCTCTTCACACGACCCCCTTTTTCACCCTTTACCCATCCTCACATGCCCCCCTTCTTCGCCCATTTCCCTTCCTCACTCGCTTGTCCCTAACTATCATTCCTATCAGCTCTCCTTACTATTTCCTCCCATCACCACCTCGCCTCCTCACCCTAAACCATAACCTCGTATTTTTGCTTCTTACATTCACTTCCATTCACCTCCTCGCCCCATCACCCTTAACCAACACCATCGCATTCTCAATTTTTCAATCACCTCCCGTCACCAGCCTTCCCTCAACACCCTTACTGCTACCGTCACCCTCGTATCCTCACCCTCACACTCACCTCTTACCATTACCCTTCCCTCAACATCCTTATTTCTACCTCTCTTCACTATTTTCACCTTAGCGCCTTCACCATCACATCTACACCGTTCTCTCAGCATCCTCACTCCTGTCTTCACCTTTGCACTTTCACTCTCACCCTCCCTTCCTTACCCTCACCTCCCTTCACCTAACCCAAGCTTTCCTATGCTCGTCACCCACACATTCTATATCCCTGACCGTACGTAGCCGGCCGCCCCTTCTCTCGACTCTTACATATTGCCACCCTGCAGCTCACACCAATCTCTCTCTGCATCGCCCCGTCGCTCTCTCTCGCTCGCTCAATCACGGTTATGGAGACAATAGCGCCGAACTGCAGCTCCCCGATAATTAGTTTTTTTATATTTTTTCGTGTGCATTTAGCAGCTGCACGCGGCCCTAAAAACTCGATTAATGTTTAGCCCGAGATCATTAGGACGAGCCGGCGTTGTGATTCCTTTATTGCCTGCAGCATTAGACCGGCGGGTTCGCTCCGACCCTTCCACGCAGGTGCTAAAAACACTTCGTCTATTTATAATGCAACGCTCCGCCTGTTATTTTTCTCCCTCACTCACCGATTTTTCCTCTCTCTCTCTCTCTCTCTCTCTCTCTCTCTATCTCTCTCTCTCTCTCTCTCTCTCTCTCTCTCTCTCTCTCTCTCTCTCTCTCTCTCTCTCTCTCTCTCTCTCTCTCTCTCTCTCTCTCTCTCTCTCTCTCTCTCTCTCTCTCTCTCTCTCTCTCTCTCTCTCTCTCTCTCTCTCTCTCTCTCTCTCTCTCTCTCTCTCCCAGGTTTATCATAATGAGTTTTCCTTTTCTTTGAGTTTGGAGGAAGAAAGAAGGGAAGGAGGGCGGGAGGGTGGGAGAGGAGGAGGAGGAGGAGGAGCATGAGGGAATAGGTAGAATTTCCAGGAAAGGTGAGGAGGAGGATAAAAAAAAAAAAAGGTGAGATATTTATAAACGGAGGAGTGAAAGTGGAGGAAATTACCTATTTTAAGACGGAAGCAGAAAAGAATCTCAGACACACACGCACTCACCTGCACAAACACGAAGAGAGAGAAAGAGAGAGAGAGAGAGAGAGGGCGAGAGGGAAACTTACTGCTCTGCCGGCGGGGATATAGGCGAGCCAATTCTTATGAGGCATGAGGAAGCGTGTCCCATGTCGCCCTCATTCACGCTGCCTCACCACTCAACCTTCACCCTCACCACTCACACACCACTCACACACCACCTCTCACCCTCTCACCACTTATCCTTAAACGCCACGACATCCTTCATCCCTTATCTCATCTTCCCCGCCATCCCTCTCTCTCTCTCTCTCTCTCTCCCCCTCTCCCTCTCCTCTAGAAGCCCACCGCCACACTCATCATCCAGCTTGTCCTTGTCTCTTGCCCTTCCCTCTCTCCCTCTCCCTCTCGCCCACCCCTCACACACTCGCTTCGTCTTCAATCTCCTGCCTCTTACCCCCTCCCTCCCTCTCCCTCCTCCATCATATATTTACTTTATGCTGGTCCACGCTCTTTCCTTCCTCCGGTACTTGCCCCACACTCTCTCTTCTTGTAGGTTTTCGTTCTCTCTTCATTTCTTTGTGTCATTTTCTCCCTCTCGCGCCATAACTCCCACGGCTCTTTGTCCAGATGTTCTCAGTGGTCCTCCTCATCACAATTACTGTTATGTTACACCCTCGCGCTTTCACGTTCCCCCGGCATTTGTCGTACACGTCTCCTGTTTCCCTTTCCCTCCTCGTGTCTCCATTTATCAGCTGTTACCGTTTTGTTTCACTCCTCTTCTCTTCTGCCGTCTTCCACTTTTTTTTTCTCTGTCTCAATTTCTCTGTCTCAATTTCTCTCTCTCTCTCTCTCTCTCTCTCTCTCTCTCTCTCTCTCTCTCTCTCTCTCTCTCTCTCTCTCTCTCTCTCTCTCTCTCTCTCTCTCTCTCTCTCTCTCTCTCTCTCTCTCTCTCTCTCTCTCTCTCTCCACTTATATCATCAACACAGTTATTTCCGCCTCCCCGACACTCTCCTCTCAACCGACGGAAAATTACTCCAGAGTTAATAGAGCAACTTCACTTGGGAAATGAAGATGTTATTAAAAATGTAAATAAAAAAGGACGATACGGCTCATATTACAGGGTGTAAAAAATATGGAGAGTAGTAAAATAGTTCCTCTGTATTATCTCTCTAAGTAATTCGAGTGAAATATGTACTTGAAATGATTTGATATGTTAGAGACATTACTATGTATATCACTTCGGGGTCTTCATAAAATTGATTTATATTATTCAAAGAAGCCTTGTAGAGTTTAATAGTCAGCGCCGCCTGTGTCTGAATAGCAAATGTATATTATGTATTTTTAACGTGTAATGTAAAGTGAACATTCGTAACAATTGTCTAGGCATGTGTTCCTTTATCATAACGACTTTCGAGAACACCTTAAGTGAGAAGGGCCCGTGAATGACTCAGATGGGCTGTGAAGGAGCACTATGGCAGCAGCTCCAGAGTGGTAATGAAAATCGTTGAGGAAAATCTACCATAAAGTGACTATGCCTCACCTTTCTGAATTTTAATACCTTCAAAACTTGTGAAATGTATAGCTCGTTTAGTTTCCTATAGGATTTTGGTGACAATTAATTCAAGTTATATATATTCTGCATTTGATATGGTTTGAAGCATTTGATCAACTGTTATTCATATTGCGTTGGCCTCATCATGAAGTTTATTTATATTGTCAAAAAAAGGCTCCTTTAATCCTAGACTCCGTACCAACATCATTTATAAAACACATGAATATCACACAATGTAACCTTGTGATATAATAATAATGTTCAGAATAGTTTTAGGGTGTATGTTGTACGACTATCATTATTAATATATTATGACACGAGTTCAGGCTTAAAAGTGAATGGCTAGGGCGGTCGTGAGAGAAAATGGGTGAAGAACACGTGATCTAGGCTTCCCTCTCCCTTCCTTTATCCTCAACATCAACACAATTTTATTCTTCCCACCTCGCATGCAGTCCTCTTCCCTTCCTTTCCTACATATCAACGCACCCTTTCGTTCTTCCCTCGTAACCACATTACCATACATTATCCCCTTCTGATCCACATCTCTCACTTTTGTATCTCGCTTACTATAACATATACCTACCATTTTTCCCTTGTATAACCCACCCATCCCACTACCTTATATCTTTCCTCTGCCTCGTACTCTTGCACTCAGCGCCACCTCTTCGTTCTCCGTCGCACGCACCATTGCACCTCTTTTTCTCGTCAGCCTTAACCATGCCAGAATATGTGTATCATCCTCCTGTAGCGACCTTTTATTACCTCTCCCCGTGTTCCGTCCCATCGCCTCTCACGCCCTGCCTCCTCCTCCTTCCATCTCCATGTGACACAGCCGGCACGAGGCTTTCCCATAAATATTTTTAATTAACATCAGACACTATTTTCCCCTTTGAAGTGATTTATCTAAACATTGCGAGTAATTATAATAACCTGGACTGTAACTGCATCATTTTTCATCACATAATCACGGCTTCCGCTTTCCTTGTATATTCATCTTTTTTTATAACCCTCCCACGGCGTATTAATATATATCTTGCTTTGTTGTTTCTTCATAATTTATTGCACTGCTGTCTGTGTTTATCTATCTATATATTTATCTATCTGCGTACTGCATGTGTTATCCCCTTGGCTGTAAGTCTTTCCTCATGGCGCTGTAAATATCACACGTTCCTGCTACTGTTATTACCAACCTTCCCTTTATAATGCCCCTAAGTCAGCCTCCGTCACCACCACCACCTCACGACCACAGCAAAGCCATTTCTCTTCCTCCCCTAACCTGCCTCCGTCACCATCACCACCACCACTAGCCAGGAGTCACGCTACTATAGTCTGTTCAAAGGAGGTGTTCCTCTGGCGCCTAAGCAGTGTTTGTAACGCCACACCTGACTGGCTGGCCTCCTCTCTCGGCTCACGACCTGATTGGCTGGCTTCCTCTCGCGGCTCTCGTGGAGGCAAGTCACCCACCCATACATGCCCTTGGTGTTAATTTTTTTTTTTTTATTTACTTTATCTCATATCTTAGACAAGTTAGGCGATTCCACTTAACACCATCAAACGAAGCAGTAATTGTAGATCCTAAATATGCTTGTCACACCTCGGTAAAAAAACAGAAGGTAATGAAATAATGACGAGCATAAGTGAAAGAACGGGTCAGAAATGTTTATACTTATGCTGCTATGCTGCTGCTAATGATGATAATGGTAATGGCGATTAGAATATTGAATAGTAAATTAGTAGTAGTGAGCTGGTAATGTATTATGTAACGCTTTCCACAGCTACCCACGCCCCTGTGACACCAACTCCTCCAGCCACCCGCTGAAAAAGCTGCAACGCCAACATCACTCCGCCCGCAGATTCAATATAATACTCTCAATAACGTTTCTTAAATTAGTAACCACAACACCGCCTCGCCGCTGCTTCACAGCTTATCAGTCTGTCAACACAAAGAGCTAAAAAATGCAACCAACACGCGGACGTAAAGAAACCAGCGTCCAGGGCAGCGTTTGGCCGTGCGTCCAGAGACAGTTGTGTGTACCTGTGGCTGTGTCTGAAGCTTAATTGTTTTGTTGCTGTGAAAAGAACGATAATTGAAAACCAAGAGTTATGGGAAGGTTAAAATGGGCTAAGGGCTATTTAGTATAGTAAGAGAAAAGTGTAACCGGAGGAAGAGAGAGCCTCGCCTGGGTCTGGGGGACGGGGAGATAGACCCCCACACCCATGGACAGGCTCAGATGATGACGGGGGCGCCGCCCATGCAGAGGGGGAGGTCGTCGGCAGGGGCGGCGGGGGCAGCGGCCCCATATTCACATGATGATGATGATGATGATGCACCGCCCTTGGGGAGGCCGTCAGGGGCGGCGGGGGCAGCGGCCCCATATTCACATGATGATGATGATGATGATGATGCACCGCCCTTGCCAAGGGGGAGGTCGTCGGCAGGGGCGGCGGGGGCAGCGGCCCCATATTCACATGATGATGATGATGATGATGATGCACCGCCCTTGCCAAGGGGGAGGTCGTCGGCAGGGGCGGCGGGGGCAGCGGCCCCATATTCACATGATGATGATGATGATGATGCACCGCCCTTGCCAAGGGGGAGGCCGTCGGCAGGGGCGGCGGGGGCAGCGGCCCCATATTCACATGATGATGATGATGATGATGCACCGTCCTTGCCAAGGGGGAGGCCGTCGGCAGGGGCGGCGGGGGCAGCGGCCCCATATTCACATGATGATGATGATGATGATGATGCACCGCCCTTGCCAAGGGGGAGGTCGTCGGCAGGGGCGGCGGGGGCAGCGGCCCCATATTCACATGATGATGATGATGATGATGATGCACCGTCCTTGCCAAGGGGGAGGCCGTCGGCAGGGGCGGCGGGGCAGGCCCCATATTCACATGATGATGATGATGATGATGATGCACCGTCCTTGCCAAGGGGGAGGCCGTCGGCAGGGGCGGCGGGGGCAGCGGCCCCATATTCACATGATGATGATGATGATGATGATGCACCGTCCTTGCCAAGGGGGAGGCCGTCGGCAGGGGCGGCGGGGGCAGCGGCCCCATATTCACATGATGATGATGATGATGATGCACCGTCCTTGCCAAGGGGGAGGTCGTCGGCAGGGGCGGCGGGGGCAGCGGCCCCATATTCACATGATGATGATGATGATGATGCACCGTCCTTGCCAAGGGGAGGCCGTCGGCAGGGGGCGGGGCAGCGGCCCCATATTCACATGATGATGATGATGATGATGCACCGTCCTTGCCAAGGGGGAGGCCGTCGGCAGGGGCGGCGGGGGCAGCGGCCCCATATTCACATGATGATATATATACAGGTGACTCGCGAGTCGGGACAAAGACGACGATGAAGACAGGACGAACATACAGGTGACTATGACGGTGGGAGGAGCCGCGAGTCTGACAAAGACGACGATGAAGACAGGACGAACATACAGGTGACTATGACGGTGGGAGGAGCCGCGAGTCTGACAAAGACGACGATGAAGACAGGACGAACATACAGGTGACTACACGGTGGGAGGAGCCGCGAGTCTGACAAAGACGACGATGAAGACAGGACAAACACACACACATCGCCGCGGTGGGTCGTGCAGTCCGCGGTGGAGGGTGGTGGCGTAGTCCCTCCTGCTGCTGCTGGCGTGGACGGCCAGGGCGTGGTGAGGGCCGCCGTGGTCGTGGTGGCGGCGGCAGTGGCTCGGTGGCCAGGAGCAGCAAGGCCTCGTGGGGTGGGGGTTCCCCAAGTGCACAATCGAGTCGGTGCTCTCCTTGGGGCCGCCAGGTCCGGACCAGGACGGGCTCTCGCCACACCGATGGTTGCGTCCAAACCAACAGTTTAACCCAAACAAAAAAAAATGCAGCTGATGGTGCATCGAGAGAGAAATGTTGTGCTAAGGACAATGTAATATGGTGAAGAGAGGCGAGGGTTATGTTGAGGGGGAGACGGCTGTGTTGATGGCGGCCGATGACGAAAGCAGGAAATTGCTTCTTTCCTCCCTCTCTCCCTTCTTGTCATCTTTTTTTCTCTCCTTCCTATTTCTTCATTGCTCTTCAAGGAGCCTTAAAAAAAGTGTTCAAAGTATACGTGCTCTTCTGGCCCCTCGGCAGCGTTTGTAACGACACTCGTGATTCTTCATAGCAGGAGATGGCTTGTGTCAGCACTGACTCAATATTTGCTGCACATAGTATGAGTAACATGTAAAAGTGGTACAAACACTTCAGACCCGTTCTTTCACTTATACTCGTCATTATTTGTATTCTTTTTGTTTTAATGAGTTGTGACAAGCATATTTGTGGTCTGCAGTCACTGCTGCGTATAACGGTGTTAAGTATAATTGCCTATCTTGTATAATGTGACCTGAGGCAAATAATATAAGAAACATTTATCACCAAGAGCATGTCTGACTTGTCTGAGTGACTGTCGCCTCCACGAAAGGCGGAGATGAAGCCTGCCAATCGGAGCGAAAACCAAGAGGGGAGCCAAGCCAATCAGGTGCGTCGTTACAAATGCTGCCTAGGCCCCAGAGGAACACTGACTTTGAACAGACTATAGTATCACCATTCTTCCCTTTATAATGCCCACGTCACATTCACCATCATCACTCGAAAACAGCAAAGCCTTTTCTCTCCCTCACCTAACCTGCCTTCAGAACCAACACTACCACCACCACCATCACCACCGCCCGCCCAGAGTCACGCTAAAGAGTCCCGCCACACGGACCTGAGCAAATACAATTGATAAAGCGCCTCGTACGTCACACTCGGCCAGCCAGCCACCCTCCCTCGTCCCTTACGCGACCCCGTCCTTCCCCCGACTGTGATGAATTCTCGGGGGTCGCAGGTTTTCATAATGCTAGTCAGGTGGGATGTGATTGGTGTGTGTGTGTGTGTGTGTGTGTGTGTGTGTGTGTGTGTGTGTGTGTGTGTTTATGGTGGTGTATTTCTTTATGAGCAGGGCGAGAGGCTTTTCTTGAGGGGGTGATTAACTGTTTCCAAAGAGCAGTGCCGAGAAAAAAAAATACGTGGCGTGTTGAATCAAAGAAATAATGTCCGTGCTATATAAGGAGGACAGTTTAATGTGGCAGGGGTAATAATCTGAGTTTATCCCAGCGAGTGGAAGAATGTGACCGATATTTTACTTCTCCTCGCTTTACTATATGAACCAACAGCTTTTAGGGGCACGAACGTTATACAGGGCAGTCCTTACTCGTACCTCTTGTTTGTCTTTCTCGAACACATCCGTTATTCTTACCCCTACAACGAAGATGATTCCAGGTTAATTTGGGAAGATTGCGTTTTTGGTCACCTTTAATTACGTAACACAGCACGGTACTCATAACTTGTTTTCCATTCATCATTTTTCACATCCGTTATAATTAGCTCTACAACGAAGATGATTTAGGGTTATATAGGGAAGCTTGCTGTTTTGGTCTCTTTTTATTACACCGAGCGAGGTTGCAGCAAAATGAAGTAGTTCGGTTGAGTGAGAGTGGGGATTGCCGTCTTTGTCTCCGTAAGAACTGAGGCCGCGCTGAGGAGGGCAGAGGAGGCGGTGGTGAGGAAAAGATAATGAGTGCCGCTCTGGTGGTGCCTCGCGGCCTGTGTGTTATTATTCCCAAGACCATTAACCATTAGAGAGAGAGAGAGAGAGAGAGAGAGAATTATTTAAGCGAATGTCTTAAAAATGTCAAACCAGTCGCATTAAAATACCACTTGTAAATCCCAGAGCTAGAGCAAATCCTACACACACACACACACACACACACACACACACACACACACACACACACACACACACACACACACACACACACACACACACACACACACACACATAATCCCCCTGTTCCCCTATACTCCCCCCACCCACCCACCCACACACACACACACACACACACACACACACACACACACACACACACACACACACGCACACACACTAACACACAACCATTTCGGAGATCGGCAGAACTTTATTACAAGCCCCCGAGACTCTACTATTCACTTTCCTCGGCTATAACGGTGACCTGCGAGGCGGCGGGCGACGGTGAGGGACGCGAGTGCTTTCCGATGCCGCCGCTGGAGGTGAGGCACGGCGGCGCTTATCCCTGAAGAGCCGCCTCAAAAACGCGCGCAATATACTGGGCCGCTTCTTGAGGTAATGCCAAAAAAGAGGGAAGCGGCGCATTTTACTCACACGTCAGCGATGCATACGGAAAGAGGTGTGTGTGTGTGTGGGGGGGGGGTCGTGTGTGGGGGGGGGGGAGAGGGATTTTGTGTGTGTGTGTGAGTGTGTGTGTGTCTGTGTGTGTGTGTGTGTGATTTATCTGTGCGTATGTTTGCTTGTCTTTGTGTATCTGTTTGCATGTTTGTTTATGTCAGTATGCGTGTGTTTGGGTGCGTTTGCGTGTGTGTGTGTGTGTGTGTGTGTGTGTGTGTGTGTGTGTGTTATCTTATGCAGCCCGGAGTGATGGTGATGATGCAGGTAAAGTAAACAGTTAGCAACACCTCCTCGCACCTGCCTGCTCAGCTCAGCCACACGCACACACCCTCCGTTCCATCCTCCTCGCCTCCCCTCTACTACCCAGATCTCCTCCGCTGCTCCAATCTGCTAACCTGATCCTCTCTTTTTCCCCTTCCTTTCCCTTCCTCCGTGATTTGTTTTCTCCCCCTTGCGTCTTTTCTCGTTTTTCTCACTTCTCCCTTTCCTTTCCTGTGCCTGGCTCTTCACTTTGGAGCCGCATGCATGACTATACCCGCTTCACACACACACACACACACACACACAGACACAAGCACACACACGCAAACACACACTTCACACATCCCTCAGAGGCCTCTTTCACGGCACGTTCGGCACCTTCATCGCTCACCAGTACACAGCGGCACCATTTCAGACGCGGCACTTAGCCATTCGGAGTGCTCTAACTAAATTTCGGGGGAGGGCCACCCGTCGTTGGAGACGTGGTAATATTCATCAAGTATTCATGTATGCCAACAACCCACAACGCTGAATAATGTTCTCTTCCGCGCTCATACATCCCTCGGCTATTGCTGCGCGAAATGCATGTACGTATGGAGTGATAGCTGTCAGGTGGGTAGTTGTGTGTGTGCGTGCGTGTGCGTGAAGACAAATAAAACCAGAGGAAAGAGACTCGGAGACAGAGAAACGGAAATAGAGAGAGAAGCAGAGAAACAGGGAGAGAGAAACACCGAAAAAGGGAGGGAAACAGAGAAACAGAGAGGGAAACAGAGCAGGAAACAGAGAAACAGCGAGGGAAGCAGAGAAACAGAGAGGGAAACAGAGAAGGAAACAGAGAAACAGAGAGGGAAACAGAGAAGGAAACAGAGAGGGTAACAGAAACAGAGAGAGAGAGAGAGAGAGAGAGAGAGAGAGAGAGAGAGAGAGAGAGAGAGAGAGAGTAACGAAATCTCATCTAACTAAGTTTACCCCTAAGTAAATTTTGGCCCACACCCGGATTACCCGACACCAGTGTTATACATACTAACGAGCCTCATAATGAATCATATTAGTCCTTGGCGTTACCATTCTGTGTTAGCCTTTTTGCCGTAAATGAGACAACCAACGGCAGAACAATATGAACAAAGGCCGGCAGAATGTTGCTCCGGAAGGGGTTATGGTGTAAGTCATAGGGTTGGGGGGCTGGGAGGGGGGTGTAAGTGGGATGGAGTTGTGCCGGGGACGTCGTGTGTCCGGGGTATAGAAGGTGCTTTGAGGTGGAGAGGTCCGGGGTGTTTAGGGAGGAAGGAGGTTGGTAGAGGTTATGGTGGAAGTCAAAGGGTTGGGGGGTTGGGAAGGAAGTGTAAGTGGGTTGGGGTTGTGGCGGGGGAGTCGTGTGTCCGGGGTATAGAGGGTGTTTTGGGGTAGTGAGATCCGGGGTGTTTAGGGTGGAAGAATGTTGAAGGGTAACAGTAAAATAATTAACGGGGGTATGTCTTAGGTGACACCATTGATAATTTCACTATGAAAAAGACACACACACACACTCACACACACACACACACACACACACACAAACAGACAAGTTAAAACAAAACTCAAATTCTTAGCCGTCGATCTTTTTTTCATTGATATTTTCACACTTAAAAATTACTATCTTGCTAAGGCGGCTGGTAAGAAAGATTTTGATGATGATGATGAAGATGGTGGTGATGGTGGTGGTGAAGGCGGTAGTGAATGGGCCGATAATTAAGAGGCTGAAAGAGAAATAGAAGTCCAGTAATTAACCTTTTTATCCGCTTTCTGTAGATAAATCTTAAGCCTAATCGAGTTGTTGCCCGTGAGTCAGCCAGTATAATAAATGAAGGTGATGTTAATGGCGATGATAACGCGGGAAAAAGGACCGTGTTTGTGAGGCCTTAATAACCTGCCTGCAGTAAAGGATGGCTGTTGGCGACACTGGCTCTCCCGCCTCCTCTGTGCCCTTGCCTTCCCTTCCCTCACACACACCCACACACTCTCTCCTTACCCTTCGCCTTCCCTCCCCACAGACCTCACCCCCTCCCACCTTCTTCCTGCCTCTGTCCTTCCCCCCTTTACACTTCCCTCCTCTCACATCTCCATCCTCCTCCCTCGCCTTCCCCTCTCATACCCTACCTCTTGCCTTTCCCCTCTCAGACACTTCCCCTCTCTCTCTCTCTCTCTCTCTCTCTCTCTCTCTCTCTCTCTCTCTCTCTCTCTCTCTCTCTCTCTCTCTCTCTCTCTCTCTCTCTCTCTCTCTCTCTCTCTCTCTCTCTCTCTCTCTCTCTCTCTCTCTCTCTCTCTCTCTCTCTCTCTCTCTCTCTCTCTCTCTCTCTCTCTCTCTCTCTCTCTCTCTCTCTCTCTCTCTCTCTCTCTCGCTCTCTCTCTCTCTCTCTCTCTCTCTCTCTCTCTCTCTCTCTCTCTCTCTATCTCTCTCTCTCTCTCTCTCTCTCTCTCTCTCTCTCTCTCTCTCTCTCTCTCTCTCTCTCTCTCTCTCTCTCTCTCTCTCTCTCTCTCTCTCTCTCTCTCTCTCTCTCTCCATTCCCTCGCTTTCCTCCCTTCCCCCTCCTCCCAATCTCAAGGTATTCCCCCTCACACCTCGTCTCTCTTCCGCTCCTTTCCCTCCCCTCCTCCACTTTTGCTTTGTTGCCTAACTTGGTATGCAAATCAACTTTGACTCCATCTCCTGCTCTCCATCTTCTTCTTCTTCTTCCTCCTCCTCCTCCTCTCCCTCCTCTTTCTCCCCCTCCTCCTACTCCTCCTCCTCCTAGTCCTCGTACTTCCTCGTTTTCCTCATTCTCTCTTCTTCTCTCCCTTCTCTTTACGGTTCTGTCTTCCTCCTTCTGCTGCTCCTCCTCCCTGAGTTCTCGTCCTCTTTCTCCTCCTCATCCTCCTCCTCTCCTCCTCCTTCTTCTTTTCCTTCTGTCTTTTTCTTCCTCTCTTCTCTTCACCGTTCCGTCTTCCTCCTCCTCCTCCTCCTCCTCCTCCTCCTCCTCCCTCCTGTGTTCTCGTCTCATGCTCTCAGCCCCACTTTCCCTCGCCGCAACACCTGAGCCCCTCCCCTCGCTTCCTCCTCTCCCTGACTCCTGCCCAGCATCCTAAGGACCCCATATCCAGGTGTCTCAACCATTCGTAACGCTCTCTCTGTATGGCTGTCTGTATGTATGTCTGAGTCTTTCTGTCTTTATTTATTTATATCTATCTCTGTTTTTTCTATCTACTTATGTATGTATTTATCCCTCTATTATTTATCTTTAGTTCTTTATTTATTTATTTATTTATCTCTATGTATTTTTCTCTTCTTTGCCGACGCACACACACACGTAAAAATGTGTTTCAAGCAATCAAAGCCCAGAAAGGGACGCAGCAAGCCGTGAAGACCCTCCTACATGCCCCTCGTGCCTTCACCTAACCGTCCTATACAGCGCCATCCGACCCAACCCTTCCTCTCCTCACCTCACCCCGCCACGCCTACACACTCTCACCTCACTTCACTCGCCCACTCCCAGTCTGCCCCCAGCACTTCAGTTCACGGTTTAGCTTCTTTCTTTCTCTCTCTCTTTTTCCTTTCCCTGCATAACCTCACTCCGTTTTCTGTTGCCTCATCTTAAAAAACCTCACGCTCTCACCTCACTTCACTTGCCCGCTCCCAATCTGTCCCCAGCACTTCAGTTCCCGATTTAGCTTGTCTCTCGTTTCTCAGCACAACCTCACTTCATTCTCTGTTGCCTGACCTCTAAACCTACGACCTCTTGTCATCTCACCCTCAGCACACCCCCACCTCACTTCACTTGCTCACTCTCAAGCTTTCCCCAGCACTTCAGATCTCGATTTAGCTTTCCTCTCCTTTCCCAGCACAACCTCACTTCATTTTCTCTTGCCTCACCTCTAAATCTACGACCTCTCTTCACCTCACCCTCTGCACACCTTCACCTCACTTCACTTGCTCACTCTTAAACTGCCCCCAGCACTTCAGTTA